>NW_020949351.1:10145102-10188909 GCF_900497805.2 Vombatus ursinus
AGTAGTAGTAGTAGTAGTAGTAGTAGTAGTAGTAGTAGTAGTAGTAGCAGTAGTAGCAGTAGTAGTAGCAGCAGCAGCAACAGTAGTAGAAGTAATAGTAATAGTAGTAGCAACAACAACAACAATAATATAATTTTTAGTCAATCAACTAGTATTTGTTAAGCACTTTAAGGGTTTATATACAGAAATAGTTCTTAATAAGTCATGAATAAAAGGGGTAACTATATTTTGAATAAAAAACTTAAAAAAACCCAACTACCCCCCTTTAGAAAAGGATTTCTCCCTTCCTCTCCATTCCTCCCTCCCCTATCCTTTCTCTTTCCCCCTTTTTCTCCCTTCCTTTTCCCTCTCTCTCCTTCTCTTTATACTTGTCTCTCCCCCTTTCCTTCTTCTTTCATTTCCCCCTCTTCCTCTCCCTCTCCCTCCATCTCTCCATCTTCCTCTCTCCTTCTCCCGCTCCCTGTCTTCTTCCTCCTCCTCCTTTCTCTCCTCCTTTTTTCCTCTTTCCCCCTCTCTTTTTCTCTCTCCTCCTCCCTCCCACCAAGCAAGTAGAAAGAAATAAAAAGAAAGTAAGGCTATTCTTGTGGCTTTTCTAGACAATTCCCAATGGACCTACAAAAACAGGTGCGTATTGTTAAGCCTTGCCTTATCTCAGGAATAATTTTGTCTTTTTTTCTAATTATTGTTGTTATTGTTAAAATTTCTATTTTCCTTATCTTGTAATAATTTTTGCTATATTCAAATGTTTGTACTGAGATAGGAATTTTGTCCAGTAGTCTATGTTTCTGACATCTCTATTTATAATCATATAGACACTATTGAGTTAATTATTTCTTCTACATTCTAAATGCTTCCTGATGTTCCATCCTCTCTCTCTCTCTCTCTCTCTCTCTCTCACACACACACACATTTTCATGATTTCACAGTTATATTTTTATATTTTACTTAGCAGATTTTGACAAATGCTTGTATTGCACAGGACACAAAAATGTTTTACAACTTAAAGTATTTTGTGTTTTATTTTCATAACAATGTTATCTGACTTTAAAAATTAGTCAATGTTTAGGACAGAATTTATCACAAGATTGAATTAAAAAAGAAACATGCGTGTACTTGATATTACCACTGGTGTGCAGTATAGACCTACAAATATGATGATCAGTCTTTTAAGGTCTGTTCTCCTATGTTATTGTTGTTCTATGGAAATGCTTTAGTATAGTTTTGAAAAACTCTTATTTCCTTATTAGGCTTATAAAAATGTCATTCATAAAATGCCTGTTATTTTTAAATACCACAAAATACTTTAGATAAGACAATAGATCTCTTTATTTCAAATTGTAGAGACTGAAGTATTAGATGGTATAAACTGTCTATATTTTGATATTCACATTACAAAAGAAAAACAATAATGTTGAACTGGATAAAAGGTTTGTATCCTAAACAAGACAGAGAACCTAGAACCTACTGTGGCTGAGAATTAACTTTTTCTACTCTACTATAAACAACTTCCATGGTGGCAACAGTTAGAGTTCCTCTCAGATGGATGATTTCAATAAGCCAGATGTAGAGAGAATGAGGCTAGAGATTGTACATTTTGTTGTCATGCAGCAAGTAAATGGTAAAATGTAATTTTATGCATATGAGAAAAAAAAAAGAATGCTCTAGTCTGGGGCTTCAAGGTCACTTTAAAGTACTGCTCTAAGCAAAATCATGTCTTTTTTTTTTTGTAGAGTTCTGCATCCAGGTACTCTTATGAGCAGTAATTAGAAGATTCATAGAGTACTGGCCTTTAAAAGATTTGGAGTATAAGCAGGTTCTTTAGGAGAGCATAGACTCACAGCAAGAAAGCTCAGAGTTCATCCAAAAATGTGTTGAATGCATGATTATTATAAAAATCTGATGAGATCCCACCTCCACATCATCTTTAAAAATGCAAACTAATAAGATCTTGAGGAGCATTTCTCACTAGAGCACTCAATTTATTCTTTCTGGAATACTTTAATAAACAGTACATATCATAGGCAATGCTAATGAAAAGTGAGATAGAGAGATAAGAAATGAAGTGGCCCAAAACCTATATACCAGTGATTGACAAGTAGAAAAAGTTGTCATAATATATTTTGTTTCACTAAAACTCCATAGGAAGTCTCTACCTTTTTAATTCAAATCGTCTGCAAAAGATCTGAATAATTAACCTTTTCCTTCTCTGTGGTCTTCAACTTTGCAGGGGCCCTAACTACAGTAGTTTCTATTCTTTGAAATATCTGATTCTATTCAAAAGCAAACAAATACCTGGCTAAGCACCAGAGGGAAGGAACATTTATGGGAAGATTAACAATTTTTAGAGTCAGGAACAGTTGTTCTTAATAGACCAAGACTTAAAAAAAAGTATTTGTATAGCTAATATTTCTTAAAGGGAATTTTAAAAATTAAATCATTGAAATTTTGAGAAAGGGAAGTTGAATAATTTAATAGGAACACCTAAGTAAGTATTATCAAAAAATAGCTAGCATGGATATCGAACAGCAGATATGTTTGTATCTTGAACATAATGACCATGTTGCAGTTGGTGCTGTATTAAGAATTTTTCTTTACTATTCTGTCTGTGCTCGTTTGGCACTACATAGATAATACTAGCATTCAATGGCTTAGTAGTTTTTTACTTTTATTATCTCATCTATGGTCTAAGCATGCTAAGCAACATGTACATATTGTTAATTCTGATTGTAAATAATTTGACTTAGAGTATTGTCAACATTGTCATTTATAAAACTGTGATTTTAGAGTTGAAAGATAGCTTAGAGACAATCTGGCTTATCTCTTTATTTTGCATATAAGGAAACTTGCCAAAAGGGGAGTGGGAGGGAGAATAAGCATTTATATAAACCTACTATGTGCCAACTACTGTGACAAGCACTATTTTACAAATATTATTTCATTTTATCCTCACAACAACTTTGAGGTAGATGCTAGGTTAAATAATATTCTTAAGATTAAAGGTGAGGAGGTAATAGACCCAAGCCCAGAGGGCCATAATGTTCAGAATGAGAGAAATAATCATCCCACTGCTCTAGTTAGATAATCTCTGGAATATCATTCTGACAAGTGCCCAAATTGAAAGACACAGGTAATCTGAAGAACATCCAAGAAGGTGACTATGATGATGAGAAAATTAAAGTCAATGCAATATAATACTCTTCTAAAGCAGGGTATTAAGCTTTTTTGTTGCCAAGGACCCCTTCAGCATCCTGGTGAGGACTGCAGACTACTTTTCAGAATAATGTTTTGAAATTCATAAAATAAAATATAGAAGATTACAAAAGAAACCAATTATATTGAAAACAACTGTTAAAGTAATTAAAAAAAAAACAATAAATTCATAGCCCTTCCTCCCCCTGAAAAAGATCTATAGACTTCTTATGGGTCTATGGACACTAAGTCAAGAGCTCTTGATCTGATAGAATATGGATGTTTAGCCTAGAGAAGACAAGTCTTGGGGAAGTGGGGCATGCAAACTGTCTTTAAACAATTGAAGAAGTATCATATAGAATAGGGAGTACAATTGTTCTGATAGGCCAAAGGAGTTATACCTTGGAATAATGGGTGAGTATTGCAGTGCCAGATTTTGACTGAATGTAAGGAAATCTTGATTAGAATTGTCTTGAAGTAATATGGACTACTTTAGGAGGAGTCACTTTTCCCTCACTAGAGATCTTCAAAATTTGGATGACCACTTATGTAAGAAGTTGAAGGGAGTATTCTTGTTCAGATGGAGGTTGGATTTAATGAACTCTGAGGGCCCTTCCAACTCTAAGATTCTTTGATAGAATCTAGGCTTTCTAACAATCTAGAATCCTTTCTATTATATTCCTCTTTTTTCCAAAAAAAAATAACTTATTCTCCTCATTATGTGGAGAGGTTTCATATTTCCTCAATTTGATACAGGCTTGGCAATGAAGACTGTCTTTCTCTAATTCTTTTGGAAAATTTCCACATCCTCCACATTGATTTAAGGAGAGACATTACTGGTTTTTGGAAGGAGGAAGAATGTTTGCAGCCTGGGTTTAGTTAGAATTGCTCTCTTATAACTTCCCCTCTCCTTCAGTGAGATGGTGTCATAAAATATGGGAAAAGGTTTTTGGATAAGGGATGAATGGGTTAAGAAGGAAGAGGTTATTTTTGAAAGCACTCTTTTTATGAAAATCCATGTGTTGATTTTGGAATAAATCACACTTAATTGTTAACTAAACAACAAAAAATGCCACTCAATGGTTAATCTTTGTATTCAAAGCATTTGCTTCACTGGGATTACTGAATAATTGATTTGTGATAAAGGCCCCTTCCTCATTCTTTTTTATTGCCTCTTCTTTTGAACAAAGGCCATAAGAGTTTTAATGCTCCTTTTCTCCTTTTAGACATCTTTCTTAGCTTTATCATTAGAGTTAGAGTTTTACTCAAACCAAATATCCCAATCTGTCATTTAAATAACATTCTCACTTTCTTCCCACAGAAGTAAATTTATTTCCGTTTTGACTTTTATCAAATTACAGTAGGGAGAAGAGAAAGAGACAGATTTATTATTCTATTGTGTCCAGTGAAAATATGTTTCTTTTATAGCCAGACAGTAGTGTTTAAGTAAGGGAATAACATCAGTGTTGCAAAGAAAACAATTTTCGTGAAACAAAGGAAAAGACAAGGCAGCTGGTGGAACATATATTTTTTTTGGAGTTTAAATTTTTATTTGGATTTTGCATTTGGGAATGTTTTATAAAAATATTAGTGAGACACTGTGGTTTGTTAGGCACAATGTGTACAGGATTCATTCTGCCTTTTATGTGTTACAAACAAAGCAACTAATATCTATCCTTTAATCTCTATAGATTTGATAGAATCACACTCTTTACCCCACCTCCAATGTGTTTTACTTCTAGGTATATCTTGCAGTCATTTTAATTGGCACTGAACAAACAAGTAAAATAGTTACAATTATTCTTTCTCAGAGAAGAGGTAGGCAGCATGAAAAAAAGATTATTGGAGAAATATAGGGAGTGTAGCTTACAGAGGGGATTAAGAGAATCCAAGTAGAATTGAAGTGATGGTATAAGTGACATTAGAACAGTCCTGCAGAGTCTGGGTGTGTTAACTAGCTATGTCCAGGAACAAGAGCATAGAACAGACTCAGAATTCATTATGTTTGCACAAAAGGTACAAGCTGCATATTATAATAATGGCTAATATCTAGATAGATCTTTGGTCTCAGATTGAAACTTATCTGAACTTTTTCATTCTGTGTGAATTTTTACATGCTAGGTAATTCATTGCCAAACCATCTTTGAACTGCTTAGAAACTCCTTTGATCTGACCTGTTCCCAGGTTCAGATGATTTTCCTTTTTACTCTTGGGTGGGCCTAATTTCATTTCCACCCTTGGATTCTATTGTTGTATAGCCAGAATCATGTAACACTACAGCTTCAAGGAACCTAGAAACTCGTACATCTCTCTTCTTTCTTCAGCTAAGAAAAATGAGACAGGAGTGGGAAAGTGATTCTCCCAAGGATTCACACTCAATCATCGGTAGAATCAGGAATAGATTGGAGGTCCCTTGATTGCCAGTCATGCGCTCAGTCTACAACATGCTACCATCTGACTAGTACTTTCATACTCCATATGACCACTACCTTTGCCTTGAATCCTTTTCAGAATGAGTTTTGGCTACTCCTGTGTTTATCAGAAAGGACATTTCCTCTGCCTCTTTCAGAGTTCTTGTAAGCTTGCTTAATGCTATCTCAATGATTGACTAGGTCCAGCTCCTTCCCTTCTCTTAATCTGATATTGATTAACTTAGTTCATGTTTATGGTATCTTACCCTGAGTCCATAAGATTACAGATTATAAGGGGCTTTAGAGATCACCTGGTCCAAATTTCTTATTTTCTTAATGAGGAATTTAAGGCTCAGTGACATTCCAGAGTCCCACAGATAGTAAGCAGCAGAACCAGAATTTAAATCTATTTCCTCTGACTATATATCTTATGTACTTACCACTACACTGTGTTGTTACCTTAGCTGGCACCCCATAAATTTGAATGACACTCAATGCTATGAAATATGCCTGTACCTTTACAAGGCAACATCTTAATTTTTAGATGAGTAAAAAGAAATCTCAGTAGGATTAAGTGAAGTGGATAGACGTGGATAATTAGAATTGGAACCAAGGCTTGGACTTTTAGGTCTTGATTTTAAATTCAAACCCATTCTTATTGCATGATGCTGCCACTCTCCCTTGCTACCCCATAATATCACCCTTAAGGATTATTGTAGTGTCCAAAAATTATAAGCACATATACATTCAGCAATTCCTGTGTAATCCATGTAATCTTTGTGTTTGAGTTATTATTGTGATGGTGAGCTAGAGTGGCCTAATCAAAGCATATACACAGAAAAATAATGAAGCAAATTTTGTACTTGTCAACAATTCAGATAAATATTCCATGATACTCACAGGTCTATACAAATAGGCAGAAAAAGGAATATTGTAGTAGAAAAGCAGATTTAGGTGGAAGTATTTATATGATACAAGTTAAATAAAGTCAAAGAATGAGTTAAGACTATCTGGAAAAGGTGAAAAAAGGCTATAAATGTAGGACTGGGGATTTGGGATGAATAGTGTAGAAGGCCTGGGTATGTACCTACAAGGAAAAACAAGGAAACTGGAATGACAGTTAAAGTAATCATTAAGTTTTGTATCTGACTCCTTAATTAAAACTCCTTTAGGTTCCCTACCCCTACCCCCCCAAATCCTGTTACCAAAGAGATTTTAAATTTTAAAGATAAATTTTAAATGCAGTACCATATAAGCTTATTGATTTACTAGCCCTATCATTAGCCCCTATCAAAGCAGCTTCATGTATTAAAGAAAAGAGGTGATCATTTTGTATCTAATATTTGATTTGAATCAACTAAGTGGAAAGTCAGTTACACTGTCAAGAATTGTAGAAACAGCAGAGGGAAAAATAATGAAATGGGTATATGACAGAAGGCCCAGACAGAATAGGAAGAAGGAATCACAAAAAATGTTTTTCTGGAACATTTTTTTAAAATACAGCATTTATTTTATTATATAATAAAGTATACTTTTTTGTTGTATAAGGATGCAAATTTCAGCAAATATAATACAGCCATGAGAGACTGGCAAAAGCATAGTTTGAGAAGAACAGATTTACATCTTAAGCATAAGAATACCATATGATTAAAATTATATTTCCTAACCAGATTGTCAAAAAAAATAGAATTACTTGGATAAGTGATTGTTTTTCATTAAAGTAAATATTATCTATTAAGGGGAAATAAGTTGAGGAAAATTTAAGTAAAAAAATGTAATATGAATTATTTCTCAGATTCTTTTTTTGGGGGGAGTGGGGCTAGGCAATGGGGTTAAGTGACTTGCCAAGGGTCACATAGCTAGTGAGTGTCATGTGTCTGAGGCCAGATTTAAACTCAGGTCCTCCTGACTCTAGGGCTGGTGCTCTATCAACTGCACCACCTATCTGTCCCTATTTCTCAGATTCTTACTTTAGTCAAAGATGTATTTTTCAAAATATCTTATTGCTGGAATATTATCAGCAGAATTACTTCATAGAATTATGAGGAGTCATATAGGGAAAAACAAGCTTGCAGAAAGCTTGGCATGACAACAAATTAAGCCTCATCATCCCATGAGCACTTAAAGAGGAAACTAGATGAGTAAGATAAGTAACAGATAAGTAAAAAAAGGAGAAAATCTGTTGAAAGATCTCTAAGAAGGCATTTTCTCTATCATTGACAGTAGAACCACTTTATTCATACTATTATAGTGCCTCATCCTGGTTGGGTTACATGAGTAACTAAAACTGTTATTAATGAACATAACTATGGGAAAGGCTAGTTGTCACATCAAGTAAACAAAGATATCATTTATGCAAGAGTGTATATACTTTTGGAGGACTGGGAATTTGATTATCAAGATATCTAAAAAGGAACCTGAATGATTAGAAAATAGTATAAATTGTATTATACTTAAAATGGTGATAAAGTGAATGCCAATAATTACTAACATGTATATCTTTCTGATTTCTATAAAATATGAAAATGATCTGTACACATATTGCATACATCCTTAAAGAACATGTGAGAAAAGAATAGGCAGACCTTCACAAATGACATTCCAGAGCAGACTGCATTTTTTATAGTCAAGCAACTTGCTGAAAGTAGCAGATATTTCAAAATCCCATTGTGCTTTTGGTTTGTTGAATATAAAAAAGCAATTGATTCCCTAGAGCAAAATGCTGCCTCAAAGGCTTTCTTCTAACAAAATTTGTCCCATTCTTATGTTAAAAGCAAAGAAGACTCCTCAATGGATGCAACAACAGAAGCAACTGTGTTCAATTAATCTCTTGTCATAATTACTATATGAGACATAAAACAAGGATATATACTCACTGAAGTTGTTGACCCTTGTCACAGAAGATATTCAGGGAAGAGTTCAAGAGAGAAAAGACTCTCTTTTGTTAATGCAGTTCTACAATACCTTTGTTTGTGGATGACTTTGTATTAATTGCATCAAGTCATAGAATACTATAGTGCCTCA
Source organism: Vombatus ursinus (assembly GCF_900497805.2). Lineage (NCBI taxonomy): Eukaryota > Metazoa > Chordata > Mammalia > Diprotodontia > Vombatidae > Vombatus > Vombatus ursinus. Next base: position 10,153,727 of record NW_020949351.1, read on the forward strand.
TAAATGTGATTCACAACCACTCAAATGAGTTTGGCTTAATAAGACCATTGAATTGTTAGCACATATATTTTGGGCAGAATTCAGACAGGCTCCTATTCTGAATCAGTATTTAATAGGAAGAAGGCAACTTAATTTGTATTTAGGAAATTGTGTTGCCTTATCAAAGAGCACAAATATTCCATTGAAAACAACATTCCATCTTTTAAATAGCAATACTCTTTCACCAGTAATACATGGCTGTGAATCATCAAACAGTATAATTTCAGGAGCATATGGAGCTGTTGTATATCATGTGATGAGTGAGTAATTATGATAAATTTTTATTGGTTCCCAAGTAATCTTAAAAGACAAAGGAATTCTCACTTCCTCCCTTTACTTATACTTTGTTGGGTGAACCCTCTGTGAAGAATGTATGGGAAGTAATGGATATGAGGTCATATAGGATAAAAAAAGGTGAATGGATTATGAACTGCACAATCAGTACAAGAGGTAATACCTTGAATGGCCTTATAGATTCATTCATCATTGAAGATTTATTTCTCTGCTAAGACTAAAGTAGACAATGAACCATTCTTCTGGGTTAGTCCTAAATCAGGCAAATCCAGTGTCTCAGTCTGAGGACAGACATACTATGAGCTACTTGTGGGCCATAAATTATTTAACAAAATAAATTATTAACAAAGAATAATTTGTTCAACCATTCAATAAAGATCATTCAGTATACAGACATTTATTTGGCCTTAATTATGTTATAGGAACTGTACTGTGCAATGGGAATACAAAGAAAGGTCAAAACATAGTCTCACCTCTCAAGGATCTCACATTATAATGGAAGATATAATGTTCATATAACTATATACATACAAAATACATAGAGTGTAAATGGAAGGCAATTTCAGATGAAAGTCACTAGTAATAGGAAGTAGAGATCAGGATAAGTTTCCTGCAGAAAATGAGATTTGAGGTAAATATTAAAGATAGCCAAGTAAGGTAGGAATCAGAAGTGAGAAGAAATAACATTTCAGGCAAGGAGGATAGCCAATGCAAATGCTTGGATTGGGAAATGAGTATTGTGCATGAGGAATAGCAAGTAAATGTAACTGGATAGTAGAATATGTAGAAGGGAGGCAAATATAAGAAAACTGTAAAAGTAAGGAGGGACAAAGTTATGCCAAACAGAGAATTTTATAATTGATCATAAAACTGATAGGGAGACACTGGAGTTTATTGAATAGTCAGGGTGATATGATCATACCTATGCTTTAGGAAAATCACTTTGACATTTGAGTGTAGGATGGATTGGAATGAGAATAGATTTGAGACAGGGGACTCAATTAAGAGTCTATTTCAATAATACAATCAAGAAGTGAGGATGACCTGTACTGGGGTGGTGGCTCTGTGAGTGAAGAGAAACAGGATATATCCAAGTGATATTTTGAAGATTGAAAAAACAAGATTTGCCAAAAAAGATTGGCAAAGAATAGCAACTTCCATTGGGATGGACTTTTTGTTTCAGGACACCAGGAAACCATATCAATGATTCCAACCTGAGGCTCTGGACCAATAAAATCATGATGATTTGCCTATTTAAAGAAAAACCATCCTAATCTATATGAAGAATATGCCAATTCTATAACAACTGTAATTGGCATATGTATATGCCAATTATAATTGTGGTAGAAGGTATATATGATAGCTATATATGTGTGTATTTATATCTATATGTATATATAAATCTAGTATATATACATATACAAATACACATTATATATACATATACATGCAGAGATGTATGTACACGCACCATACACATATGTATGTGTATATGTACACATACATACACATACACAAACACACATGTGTATATATGTATAAATGTGTATGTGTGTGTATGTGTGTATATATGCATGTATGTATGACAGGAACTCTTCTGTGATTTCATCAGAATAAAAAGCTCCTGGAGAAGGAAAGTCCTCCATATATAGGTTAGGACCTTCTTTGTAATCAATAGTCAATTTATAGAGAATTGCCTAAATCATGTGAATAGTTAAGTGACTTTCCCATTGTGTGTCAGAAGCAATACTTGAACCCAAGGCTTCCTGTCTCAGAGTTAAGCTTTCTATTAATTATGCCACACTGCCTTTTATTTTGAATACAGAGATATAAAATATAATATTTCCACAAAATACTGATTCACTCATTGTTAATTTATAATCCTAAGGTGAATTTTAAGAGTAGAAGAGTAAATACTTGTGGCAATATTATTGAAGTTCACTTTCTCACTGAGAAATCATGTAGTTATTTACAGAGGTTGCTTTTATAATAGTATCTCATTGTTTAAAACAGTTATTATTGTGGGGGTGTCAGAACTGAGATGGTAGAATAAAGTCAGGGACTCATCTGAACTCTCTCAAATTTCCCTCCAAACAATGTTAAGATAATACCTCAAAATTAATATTGAAACAGCAGAACCAACAGAAGGATAGGGAAAAACAATTTTTCAGCCCAAGACAACTTAGAAGGTCAGCAGGAAAGGTTTGTCTCACTGGCACGAGAGTCCAGTGCAGGTAGCACCAGTGAAGGCCATGCCTTGGCAAGGTAGCAGCATGGCTTGGGAGTGATTCAATCACTGGTGGTGGCTTTCAGAGCTCCCAGCCCACAGAGAGTAAGGGGATTGGACAACTAGTTTGAAGGGGATTACAGGGAACCCTTTGCTGGCACTGGAAGCAGGACTCTGTTACCATTCCCTATATGTAGTTCTGGGTCTCAATTGTAGGGTGAACAGGAGCACTAGCAGGATCAGGACCTTGGTCACAGTTCCAGGGTGGAAAAGAGTGCTTGTGGGCACTCGGAGACAAGAACACAGTCCAGGAGAGCAATGGCCACACTTCTCTTTAGTTTATGCCATCTTGGAAGAGCTGAAAACTTACAGAACCCCAGAACTAGATCTGAAAAGAGCAACATGAAAAATCTGAAACTTGGAATAATAACCCTTTCAACCTAGGAGCAGAGCCCAACTTTAATGTAAAGTTAAGTCAAGAAATAGGCTGGAAAAATTAGCAAACAACAAAAAAGAACCTGATCATAGAAAGTTACTATAGTGAAAGAGATCAAAAACCAAATTCAGAAGAAGACAATGATATCAAAGCAGCTACAAGTTAAGCCTCAAAGAAAAATACAAATTAGTCTCAGGCCCTGGAAGAGTTCAAAAAGAACTTTAAAAATCAAATAAGAGAGACAGAGCTAAAATTGGGAAAAGAAATGAGAAAAGAAAATCATGAAAAAGAGTCAACATCTTAATAAAAGAGGCACAAAAATAGTGAAGAAAATAACACCTTAAAAAACAAAATAGAGCAAATCGTAAAAGAGGTGCAAAATTCCACTGGAGAGAAGAGCTTCTTAAAAAGCAGAATTGCACAAGTGAAAAAAGATGTAAAAAAAATCACTAAAGAACCCCATAGAAATAGAATTGGCCGAATAGAAAAGGAAGTACAAAAGTTCACTGAAGAAAATAATCCCTTAAAAATTAGAATTGGGTGAGTGGAAGCTAGTGACTTTATGAGACAACAAGAAACAATAAAACAAAATCAAAAGAAGGAAAAATAGAAGAAAAAGTGAAATATTTCATTGGAAAAAGAACTGACCAAATAGATCCGGAAGAGATAATTTAAGAATAATTGGACAACCAGAAAGCCATGATAAAAAAAAAAGAGCCTAGACATCATCTTTCAAGAAATTATCAAGGAAAACTGTTCTGATATCCTAGAACCAGAGGAGAAAATAGATATTGAAAGAATCCACTAATCACCTCCTGAAAGAGACCTCAAATGAAAATTCCCAGGAATATTATAGCCAAATTCCAGAGCTCCCATCTCAAAGAGAAAATATTGCAAGCAGCCAGAAAGAAACAAATCAAATATCATGGATTCATAGTCAGGATAACAAAATAGTTTCAGCTTCTAAATTAAAGGATCAAAGGGGTTGAGATATTAAATTTTAGAGGGCAAAGCAGCTAGGATTACATCCAGGGATCACCTCAAAATCTAAATGGATTCCCTTTATGTATTCTGTGTATATTCTGGATGTCTCCCTTTCTTGTCCTTTCTTTAGTGGCATTATTACTTGCTCTCCAAGTATATCTGCAACAGTGATATGTAATCCAAGTGTGGTGTCTCAGTTGTCCTTGATGGGGGAGAAGGTTTGTTATAAAATATCTTGATAGATCTTTTGCAAATTTCATATGCTTTTTGTTCTTTTCCCAGCTTTATCCACAAATGTCCTCAAGATATCTTTGATTAACTGAGGCTTCTGCCAAGCTTTCTTTAAACTGGCTTTACCCTCCACATCTCTTTGTTTTATGTAATAGAATTCCTTATTTTATTCAACTGTCTTTTTCTCTAAAATTTTACTAATGGATTTAAATCCTAAATGTATAACATACTTATCTGGCATATCTAGCCACTTAGGAAATGGTCAAATATTTGCTGTCTAAGATGCTTTTTAGGTTCTTTCAGTCTCTTTGCTATGGCAATTGATTTTCCTTCATTAAACTTCTGTAAGAAATTATTTGCAATCAGTGTTACTGTGACATCTTCCATCTATTCCCATTTTTTGCCATCAGCAGTTCACTTAAATGTAAAGTAGGAATTATTTTAATTGTAGATAAAAAATATCAAAAAGGCATAGAGAATTGAAATTGGAAACATGTATACTTGATTGCAAGTTTTATCTTTTTGTGACCCTAAGTAAGTCACAGATGGTCTCTAAGATATTTTATAGTTCTAAATCTTTGGTCCTCTGGTACTATTGTTGCCTGACACTGGACAAATCATTTTATCTCTTGGACTCACTGGGAGACATGAATAGATAGATATCTTTGGAATCCTTCCCATCTCTCCAAGGGAAACTTTAATTCAAGCTGACAGATTTGGATACTGAGGCTGACCTGCTCTGCTCTTCTCAGAGAGGAGATACCAGATGAATTATATTTAGGTACATCTGTAAATATTGCTAGTTAAGGGAACTGGAAGGAGTACCCCAACCTATACACAGAGGCTTAACTTCCTACCCACTTAATGTTAGTTACATAATAAATAGTGAATCATAACTGGTGAAGTGATCATAACAAATAATGAATAGCAAATAAACCCATCTATAAAAGTTGAGTGCAAAGAGAAATCAGAGGAGTTATGCAGATTACAATTTACCAGACAATACAGAAAATGAGTGGGTCTCCTACTGTGAACAAGATATCTCAGCTCAACTGAAAGAGTCCTCTTTGATCTAACCCAACAGGAATTTCCCCATTTTATTTAGTGCAACGAGTTGTTAATAGGGATAAACTCACAGCAAGGAAATGTGCCTCCAGGGTCTAGAATCATATATCACCTCTATTGAATTTGGAAGCCAGGAAAACAATTCTCTCCTAGGCTTTTGCCAGATCCAACACTCAGGCAGGCACAAAGACTAAATAAATATTCATTCTACCAATCAAGAGAGTCTTATGCAAATGCCTAGGCTTGAACCCTAGATTACACATGTACACTTACACACAACTATGAATGTATGCATGTATGTATGTATGTATGTACGCACGCATAAATCTATTTGCTCTTGTTATACATTGTTTCAGAAACCAAGGATGACTTTACAATCTCATCTGGGCTATAGTTTTTTTTCTTCCTAATACAAACTAACAGGAATACAAAAAAGATAACAGTGAATTGAAAACTTAAGACAGCTTGTAAGCAAAGTTTTACATCTATTTCTTTTCCTCAGGGGGCACCAAAAAGGGGAAAGGATTTGTACCACCAAGGTGGTATTAGCATTCATACACAAAAGCATTCATACTCAAAATTATGCTCACCAGAAAAAGGATATCAGTTACAAGTGTCAGGTTCAATATCACCATGATTTTGGAAAGTAAGAGAAAGGCTCTTTAAGATTATTTTAGGCTGTCAAGTTGTAGAGGGTGGGTAAGTAAAGAAACTTGCAAATTTATGTATAATTGTTACACACACACACACATACACATATACACACTTAATGTACATATAAATTTATTTCTATTTTCTTAAGTCTGATAAGCAACTGAATATAGTCTCCATGGAAACTGAGTAGTCCCCTGATTGGGATGGCTGTTTAAGAACATTTTAAAGAGATTTAATGTCATTCAGCCAGCTTGCTGAGATTCTAATGCAGAATTACTTGCCTTCTATTTTCAAACACAACAATGGACCCTAAGTAGAAGTATTCCATTCTCCTGATAATCTGTGGAGTCTAAACATATGCCATAATAGCATCTCTCATTGTCCCTGGCTTATCTAAGACAAAGGTTTTGATAAATAGGAGAGGTTACTAAAAGTGTACTTCTTATAACCATCATACACCATTGTTCACATATTTAGTTTTCATATTTGGAATTAACAGTATGGTAAGGGCATCACTGCATATATTTCAAGGCTGTGCCATCTGTCTCAACACTGCAATTTCAGGAATTTCTTAGGTAAAGTTTTGTAGGATTGCCTTTAGGTGAAGTTTGTAATAAATTTCTACAATAGCACTTCTTGTTTGAACTGAAAATTAACATTTGTAATAACCCAAAGCAAGATACTGGGGATAAATAGTATAGAAATTGAAGTAGCAGTATTAATGATGTCTATAATCAGCCTGCAGAAAGGCCCTGCCGACAAAGTCACAGGTAACATAGGAAATTCATACTGGACAACATCCACAGATTTATTCTACTTTCTTTGGTGGCAGAGGGTTACATCAGTGTTCTTGAAGATTGACAAATAAAAACTTCAGATAGTATAGGAAGCACTACGCTGAAATTGAATGATAAAATACTATTATTATTTTTTTTGACTAGGCAAGGGGTTTAAGTGACTTGCCCAAGGTCACACAGCTAGTAAGTGTTATGTTTCTGAGGCCACATTTGAAGTCAGGTCCTCCTGAATCAAAGGCCAGTAATCTATCCACTGTGCCACCCAGCTGCCCCAATAAAATACTATTATTAAGAGCCATAATTTATGTGGTACTCCAAGGTTTGCAAAGTGCTTTACAAATATTATCTCATTTTATCCTCACAAAAACCCTTGAAAGTAGGTGCTATTATTATCTCCATTTTAAATATAAGGAGACTGAGGCAGACAGGTTAAGTGACTTGCCAAGAGTCACACAGATAACAAGTGTCAGAGTCTAGATTTGAACACAGGTCTTCCTGACTCCACATCCAGTGAAGTGACATCAATAGTTTTCTCAAATATATTGATAACATCATAAGAAAGTCCTAATATTAGAAGATATTGATTGTATGCCATTGAGAAGAATACTTTGTGTTACTTGTGTACTATCCTTGGAGTCGGGAATACCTAAATTCTATTTGGTCCTTTGATATTTAGTGCAGGACTTAGTGTGGGTGCTGAATCTGCTTTAACCCTACTGCATCTTAGAACTCAAGTGATGTGCAAGATCCAGTCTTCCCTGTAACAGGAACTCCAGAGTTATGCCAGCACTTCAGCTCCCCATTCCTATTTTGACTAAATAATTGATGCTATTTAAGTCCACGTTGCTCAGCCACATGTCAAGAGAGCTTCTAGTTGACTTGGGGCTTTGTGTCTCTAGACTTCAACTCTATTTATGTCAGCTTCTACAGAGTTACTTTGTTTTCCATGTAAATTACTTCTGTCCTTGGTGGGCATTTCTTTACTCTTATTCTGTGAATACAGGTGGAATTTAGCAGGGGTTGCAGTAGGGTCTGGACAAAGCCCGTTGCAACTTAGTTGCCTGAATTATCCTTTCAGCATTAAATATTTGTTTCAGGTTGCTGAGAGGGCAATGGTGAAATGGTGAAAATTGGAATGAGGCCTTTCCTATACAATTTCCTTAAAAGTCTACTGAGTAGAACAGTATTCAAGAATGTTCTTCAAACATTATAGACATTTGCTGCTGAGGAGTGGACCTGATATAGTGTTTTGCAAACAGTACCTAACTGTTTGTTCAATTACTTAGAAAGTTGTCCCAGAAAGAGTCAACAGTATAACTTTTCAAGGGTTCAACTGTGAAGGAAGATGTAGAATTACCTTGGTTCCTGTGATAACAGTAAATATGTCTTTTGATTGTGGGCCGGTTACATTCTGTAGATGGTATTATTCTTAAATATTCAGCAGTTGGTGCCTCAGGACCATCTGGTATTCTGTGGCTGAATACAACTTCAATTCCTGAAGGAGAAGCATCTAGGATAAGAAGCACTGGTTTGTATTCATTTTAATATATTAGGCTGGACTCAGATGTGAATAACTCCTTAGTATGCAGGGAAGAGCCCTAATGCTGACACGTCCAGTGACAGAAAATGTCCTTTTCCAATATGTGATGATAGGGTTCCATAGTGGTTTCCTTTCATGGAAGGAAAACATGATAAAAATAGAATAATTCCTGGAAACCTGGGAAAAGAAATACATTCTTGCATTTTAAAAGTTTATGCTAGTTCTTAGGGCAAGCCGTGTATTCTGATAGAGGTCTTTGTGGCACAATGTTCTCATATCCTTCTCTTTGCCACCCTTCACCTATTTTATAACAACATAAGAGGTATTATGGTGGTAGGATAAGAGTCAGGAGGCTCTCGGTTTAAATCATCATCATGCATCAAGTCCCCATTATACCCCAGTCCCTATTATCATCCTTTTCCTCATTATCATTACCATCATTGTTTTTGTAGAATGGGATCTTGTACACAATAGTGTCTTCACTGATAAATTTCATTGATACTGAAGGCCTGCTCACGCCTTGGCCTGTTACTTAACTAGTACAATGGTATTATTAGTTTAGAAGTTCTATAAATCATATAAATTTAGCAAATAAAGGTCAATATTTACAGTATAAAATATATTTAACATTTAAATAAAAGAGATACAGAATACCCTGTGGTTATAAATAAAGGATATAAATCCTTATATTTGACTCATTTATTGTCAATTGATGAATTTTTTCTTTTTTTATGAAGCATCACATGAGATTGTTTCTGCTGACTCTGGGTCTTTTTACATTTTTTACACATGAAGACACATTGCCCAAACAAGAAAAGGAATGTGGTCAGCTGTTTGACGGCAGAAGAGATTTGAGTAAGTCAGATTACTTTCTCTAATGACTCTAAGAGCTCCATATGTTATGAAGAAATTAGGAAAAATAATAGTATCCAAGATAGTCGTAAACTTTACAAGATGAAGTGCTACAGACTGTAAATATTATGCAACCATGAAGGTCAGACAACAGTTTCTTCTTAAAATCACTATAGGATGGCTGTGAAGGAATATTGGTTATTTTTTTCCCTTGGAAGTGCGATATTCCCTATTTTGAATCCTCAAATCCCAGTATTGAATTCAGAAAACCACAGAGGAGTGAGGAGGCTTTTTGATTCCCCTAAAATAGGGATGCCACTAAGGCAAATTAAGGGATGAAAGCTCATGCTTTGATTCAGATCTTTTGATTAAGAATGCTCCAAGCTAAAGCCCTTTGAGACATAAAATTAAATTAGAAGGAATAATTGCTATAATCCTTTTGCCTAAAACAATCTGTGTTATTTACATAGGTTTTTGAACACAGTTTCTGTAATCTATTAATACTGCTACCCAGTTAATTTTTTTCTTGTCATAGCCCAAGAAAAAGCATGAATAGCATATTAATGCCTTATGAAAGCCCCCATTTAAAATGAACAACCACCAGGAGAGATTTGTCCTCATCTCTTCAGAGAAAAAAAGTAAAATTAAAGTTTTCTCTGTATCTGTTTAAGTTTGAAGAGTTAACATATGAAAAGACTTCTTCCTTAAAGGAAAACTTCACTTTTAAGAAACCAAAGATAGCATAGAAATAAGTGCTCTACCCTTGCCATGTTTAATAAATCAAGCAATGCCAGTTTTTACAAATAAATGACAGTTTGTCAAGTTGTAAAGTTGGGGGGGGATAGGAGTCTTTTGGATTTATTAAGAAAGAAGCCTAAGGGATAAGCATGTGCTAAGTTTTTACTTGAGTGAAGTTAGATCTTATACTTTAACTCTAGCGAAATCCACTAAAATATGTTCATTTAATTTGTGTTGTGTTTTGCTTATAACAATTATATAGAACTCAAAGAAAAACCAGAAATATAATTAAGAATTAAATCATACTAATTCTACAGAAAAATCTCATTTATTCACAGGAATATAATTGCAGATGACATTTTTCTTAAGCACAATTTTGATATCCTATAAATTTAAGCTCTTTTATTATAGATTTATAGGACTCCAAAAATGTGTTGATATTTTTAAAAAATGTACTTATTAAATTAAAAGGTATAACTTTCAAAAATGCCATTTGGAAATGTTACCTTATGTTTTCCCCTAAGAATCACAACAATGATGCCTTTGTTGCTAGCCTTGAAACTGAATTAAAGGATTTGGTAAGAATTTGGATCAAGGATGGGACTTCAGGAGAAACTGTGATGCTTTCATCGTTTGCTCCTGTAATATTTTCTGATCATTGATCTTCTAGTTTAACCTAATGGAAGTAAATAAGACAAAGAAAATAAAATACCATGTCTCATCTCTGAAAACAATATTTTGTGTCTATTATGGTATTAAATGCACTGGGCTCTGAACTTCTTTCACTCAAAATTATGCATAGCTCTCCTCCGCATCTAAACAAACAAACAAAGAAAAGTCCTTGCTGGGAATGCATGAGTAAGGTGCAAAGGAAACATTTTTCACAATTTCTGACAACCGTATATAACTCAATTAAGTTCTAAGATGGGAGTAGAATTCACTAAACCCATATACTTTATAAGCAGAGGCTAAGGAGAACATATAAATGAGGAATCTCCTTGTAAAAGAGTTTGAATTATTAGTAATAATAGCTGAAATAAACATAACATTTAAGATTTGTGAAGCACTTTTAAACAATTATTAATTCATTTGAACATTAAAAAACCTGCAAAGAAGATATCATTATCATCTCCATTATTCAATTACGGAAACCAAGTTTTAAAGTGGTTAAATGACTTATCAGTGTTCACACAGCTAATAAATTTCAGGGGCAATCAATCCTGGTCTCTCAAAACCTGGTCTTAAGACCAGCACATTTTCCATTATATTACATTGCCTTTTCTTCACCATGCAATTTTTGGTAGAATAGAAATTAACTTTCCCTAGAGTGAAAATCTCCAGGGGCCACACAAATTGACAAAGCTTGACTCCTATTTCTAAAATAGCCAAGAGTAACTTTGATAAGCATATCAACATCTGTGCTGAATTAAATAAACCATTATAATGAGACCAGAAGATGAATTTGATCCTCTTATAAACCAGTTAACTTCACTTTATTTCATGGGCATGACCCGCAGTACCCTTGGTTTATTTGCTTGATTAACTACTGGTCAGGATAGGGAGCAGCTGAGAGAGTTTGAAGTGATCATTACAAGGTCTTTACCTTTTAAGAAAAAGCATTGCAGTATATGTTATGCTGATGGTAGGTCAGTAGGATTGGCATCATATGAAAATTATGACATAAAATTTTAAAAAAGTATAACTACAATTCCTTTCACATATTTTACTGTTATTATATTGTTAATGGCATTTGCATAAAGAGATATATGTCTGACAAGGGCCAATGATAAAGTAAACTGTTTCATTGTTTTAAAGAAATGCTTTGTTCTATCAAATATTATTTTCATGATTTTAAATTGAGCAGATAAACTAGTTATCTTTATCATGTTAGTACATTTTCTTTTTTTTTTTCCTGGTGAATAAGAAGTACCTGATATGTATTTACTGGTTGATTTGGGACCATTTGTATCATTCTTACTTTTTCATGAAATAACAGAATTTCAGAGCTCAAAAAGACTTTGAAGAAGATCTAATTCAACTACCTTATTTAGGAAATTGTTTCCCAGAGACACTGTGTGATTTGCTCAAAAACGCATAGGTAGCTAGTGATACCTATGCTCAAAAAAGCATAGGTAGCTTCCCACACAAGCTATTAAGTGGGAAACTCAGGACTTAAATTTTTGTCCAATGCTCTTTCCATTCAACTACTCTATTTTCTAGTACCACATTTTATAGTTCTCAAACACTTTTATGCATATTATCCCATAAATAAATATAGCTTGATTTTATGATGAAAACAAGGAAAGTATTGCCCTTTGTCTAGGTTTTTACATTCTCCAAAATTTAGGGAGATAATGTAGATGCAAATAACACTCATGACACCCACAGCAAAACTTTCAGGGTTAATAGGAGGATTTTTTTCCTTCTTATACAATTACCTGGGATTCCTAAAAAAAAGGATAAGGAACATGGAGAAGAGGGGTGAATTCACTGACTTACCTCCATATGATACCTCATTAAAAAGAGTTAGGTTTTGGTGTTTAGAATTTAACTATATGATATAATTATTTTTTGCCACCACCCCCACTGGCCCTCTCAGCTTCATATACTTAATACCACCATGGTTCTATCAAGCTTTATTAATATTTCAGTCATGCCATCAATAATTTTAGTTATCACAGCTTTTGCTAATAAAATGTCTGCAGATGATACTCAATATTGAATACAATCAAGTACCTCTGATTCTGTGTCATACACTTCCTCTTTGTTAGCATCATTGATGCTACTGTACTTTAAACTTTCTAGAGTCTGTTCTCCCTAATTTTTTTTTTTAATATTTGGCATTCTAGACTTTGGTGCCATCTTTTCTTTTTAGCCTTATATCATACTACTCCCTTCCAAATACTCTGATCTTCAATTAAATTATATTATTCTCAAATTCATAAATACTCCTGTATTTCCACACCCAATGCCATTGCTTTCTCTGTTCCCCATCCCTAGAATGCCTTATATCCTCCTTTTTTGCCAGTTGAATCTTTATCATACTTTATATCCCAACCCCAACACCCCCATGTCAAGGAAACCTTACCTTATTGATATCTTTAACTGGAAATACCCTGTTCTTCCTTGGCATTTGCAAAGTATTCTGTTGCACTTCTTTGGAATTTTGTTGTTGTTCAATCATATCTGACTATGCCAGGTCATTCTATCCTCCACTATTTCTGAATGTCTGTCCAAGCTCATGTTTACTGCTTCCATGACTATCTATCCATCTCTTCCTCTGCTATCTCCTTTTCCTTTTGATTTCGATCCTTATGTTGGCAAAGTATTTAAGCTTCGGTTTCAGTATTTGACCTTCAAATGAACAGTCTGAGTACTTTCTTTAAGTAGTAATGATTTGATCTCCTTGCTGTCCAAGGGACTCTTGAAAGTCTTGTCCATCACCATTCGAAAAGCATTAATTCTGTGGTGCTCAGCTTTCCTTATACATTATACACAGCCATACATTGCTACTGGAAAAACCATAGCTTTGACTATATAGACAGACATTTGACAGCAAGATGATTCTCTGCTTTTCAGCATGCTGTCCGGATTTGCCATAGCTTTCCTTTGGAGAGCAAGTGTCTTTTAATTTCATTCCTGCAATCACCATCTTTGAGCCCAAGAATATAAAATCTGAAACTGCTTCCATTTCTTCTCCCTCTATTTGCCAGGAAGTGATGGGACCAGTTGCCAAGATCTTAGGCTGTTGGTGGTGGTGGTGTTTTTTTTTAACTGTTAAACTTCAAGCCAGCTTTTACATTCTCCTCTTTCACCCTCATCAAGAAGCTTCTTAATTCCTCTTCACTTTCTGCCATCAGTAGCATCATATGTATATCTGAGATGGTTGTTCTCTTGGCAACCTTAATTGCAGCTTTTGATTCATCTAGCCCGGCATTTTGCAAGATGTACCCTACAAGTAAGTTAGATAAATAAGGTGACAATATAGAGCCCTCACACACTTCCATTTCCCTTTTCTAAACCAATCAGTTGTTCTGTATTCGGTTCTAACTCTTGCTTCTTGGACTAGATACAAGTTCCTCAAGAGCCAAGTAAAATGATCTAGTATACCTGTCTCTTTGAGGACCTGCCACATTTTTTGTGTTCCGTATTGTCAAAGGCTTTAGTGCAGTCAATAAAGGAGAAGTAGATGTTATTGCCCCCCCCAAAACTCCCTAGCTTTCTACATAATCTAGTGAATGTTGGCAATTTAGTCTCTAGTTCCTCTGCATCTTTGAAAATGAGCCTGCTTCTCTGGCAATTCTTGGTTCACATATTACTGAAGCCTAGCTTGCAGGATCTTTTTAAAAATTGTATTTAATATATTGTTTTTCCTAATTATATGCAAAACAATGTTAACATTCTTTTTTTCAGATTTTGAGTCCAAAATTCTCTCCCTCCATCTCCTCCATCACCATTGAAAAGGCAAGCAATTTAACATAGGTTATTCACGTGAAGTCATACAAAACACATTTCTGTGTAAGTCATGCTGTGAAAGAAAACACAGACAAAATAACCCTAAGAAAAATAAAGAAAGTAAAGAAAAGTATCTTCAATATGCATTCAGGCTCCACCAGCTCTCTCTCTCTCTGGAGATGGATAGCATCTTTCATCATAAGTCCTTCAGAATTGTCTTGAATCATTGCATTGCTGATTATAGCTAACTTATATGCAGTAGATCATCATATAATACTACTGTTACTGTGTACAATCTTCTCCTGGTCTGCTCATTTCACTTTGCATCAGCTCATGTAAGTCTTTTCAGATTTTTCTGATAGCATCCTGCTCATCATTATTTGTAGCACAACAGTATACCATCACAATCATATACAACAACTTGTTCAGCTGTACCACAATTGAAGGACATCTCCTCAATTTCCACTTCTTTGCCAGCACTAAAAGAGCTGCTATACATATTTTTGTACATATAAGTGCTTTTTTTTAAAATCTCTTTGGGATACAGACATAGTAGTTGTATTTCATGGTCAAAGGATATGCATGGTTTTATAGCCCTCTGGGCATAGTTCAAAATTGTTCTCCAGAATGCTGAATGAGTTCATTACTCTGCCAACAATGCATTTGTCTCAGTTTTCTCACATCCACTCCAAAATTTGTCATTTCCCTTTTCTGTCATATTAGCTAATCTGACAGGTGCGGTATGGCTCCTCAGATCTGTTTTAACGTGCATGTTGTCTCCAGTCAACAGTGATTTAGAGCATTTTTTTTCATATGACTATAAATAGCTTTGATTACTTTATCTGAAAAATGCCTGTTCATACCATTTGACAATTTATCAGTTGAGGGATGGCTATTATTTCTATAAATTTGGCTCAGTTTTCTATATATGTGAGAAATGAGGTCTTTATTAGAGAAATTTGCTATAAAATATTTTTTCACAGTAATGATTACCAACTATGTATTTTCTTCCATCCTATTTTCTCTCTCTCTCTCTCTCTCTCTCTCTCTCTCTCTCTCTCTCTCCACACTGTCCATTCTCAAAAGTGTTTTGCTTCTGACTTTTACCTCCCTTAATCTGTCCTCCCTTCTATTAGTGCCCCCTCCCCTCTTCTTCCCCTCTTACTTTCCTGTGTGGAATATCCAACTGAGCATGTATGTTATTCTCTCTTTGAGACAGTTCTGATGAGAATAAAATTCATGTCTCTTTGGGCCTCTTTTATGTTAGATAATTTACCCCATTCTACCTCTTCCTTTTCCTTTATTCCAGTCATTATTTTTCTCACCCCTTAATTTAATTTAAAATTTTTAGAATAATCATTCCATCACATTCAATTCACAACAATGCTGTCTGTCTATGTATCCTCCTTCTAACTTCCGTAATAATAAGAACATTTTTAGGAGTTAGGAGTGTCATTTTCCCATGTAGGAATGTAAACAGTTTAACCTTATTGAGTCCCTTATGATTTATCTTGTGCTTCTCTTGAGTCTTGTATTTGAAAGTCAAATTTTCTATTAGCTTTGGTCTTTTTATTAGGAATGCTTGAAAGTCCTCTATTTCATTGAATGTCCATTTTCTCCCTGAATGACTATACTTGCTTTTGCTGACTAGGTGATTCTTGGTTTGGATCCTAGCTCTTTTGCCATCTGGAATATCATATTCCAAGCCCTCTAACCGTCCAGTATAGAAACTGCTAAATTTTTTGTTATCCTGACTGTGTGTGGCCTCACAATATCTGAACTATTTCTTTTTGGTTACTTGAAATATTTTCTCTTTAACTTGGGAGCTCTGGAATTTGGCTGTAATATTCCTGAGAGTTTGGGGATCTCTTTCAGGAGGTGATAGGTGGATTTTTAAAAGATTTCTATTTTACCCTTTGGTTCTAGAATATTAGGGCAGTTTTCCTTGATAATTTCTTGAAAGATGATGTCTAGGCTCTTTTTTTTTTGTTGATCATGGCTTTCAGGTAGTCCAATAATTTTTAAATTATTTCTTTAGGATCTATTTTCTAGATAAGTTGTTTTTCCAGTGAGATATTTCACTTTTCTATTTTTTCTTTTTTCTGTTTTTTTTTCCCTTCTTTTGATTTTGTTTTATTGTTTCTTGCTGTCTGATAAAGTCATTAGCTTCCATTTGCCCAATTCTAATTTTAAGGAATTAGTTTCTTCAGTGAACTTTTGTACACCCTTTCCCATTTGACCAATTTTACTTTTTAAGGGGTTCTTTTCTTCAGGTTAATTTTGTGCCTCTTTTACCATTTGGTCTATTCTGTTTTTTAAGGCATTGTTCTCTTCAGTATTTTTTTTTTGTGCCTCCTTTATAAAAATGTTGACTTCCTTTCATGATTTGCTTGCATTACTGTCATTTCTCTTCCTATTTTTCCCCACCTTTCTTACTCAATTTCTAAAATCCTTTTTGAGCTCTTCCATGGCCTAGGGCTGAGTCATATTTTTCTTTGAGGCTTTGGATGTAGGAGTTTTGACTTTGTTGACTTCTTCTGCACATATGTTTTGCTCCTACCTGTCACTAAAGTAACTTTCTATACTCAGGATCTTTTCCTGCTATTTACTCACATTGCAGCCTATTTCATGATGATTAACTCTATGCTACACTGGGGCTCTGCTTCACAAGTGGAGGGTAAAGTATTCTAAACTTCAGGGTTTTTTGTGCAGCCATTTTTAGAGGTAATTCTGGGGACCTATAAGTTTTGGGACTTCCAAGGTAGTATGTTCTAGAGAGAGGTGTAATTACTATTTTCCTGTACTGTGAACTGGTCTGTGGGAAACCACAAGCATTCTTTTCTACCTTGGAACTGTGACCAGAGTCCCTGCTTCTCAGTGGCCACAAGTTCTGTTGTGCTAATGCTCCTCCTTGCCCTGGGACTGAGACATAGGACTGCAACCCTGGTCTAAGTATGGGCAATGCAAGAGTCCTGCCCCTCAGTGCCATCAAAGGTTTCCTTCTAATCTCCTTCTGAACAATTGTCTGACTCCCTTCCTGTCTGTGGGCTGAGAGGTCCAGAAGCCACCACTTCTACTGATTCAGTTGCCCCAAGGCTTTCTCATGGTTTGCTGGGGCCTGATCTGCTGGCATGCCTGTGCTATACAGTTCTCCACTCTCACCTTGGTGAAACAGATTTTTCCCTCTGACCTTCTAAGTTGTCTTGGGCTGGAACATTGTTTCACTTCATCTTTTTGTGGGTTCTGCCTCTCTAGAAATGATTTTGAGTCATTATTTAAAGGTATTTTGAGAGGTTTGGTAGAGAGCTGGGACAAGTCCCTGCCTTTTCTCTGCCATGTTGGTTCTGCCCTCCCTAATTTGCAGAATCTTAAGCATAATCTTGCTGGCATATGACATGAGTGTAATTATTGGGTAATTTGTATATTCTTTGGCATTACCTTTTTTTTTTTGGATTGGTATGCAAACTGATCTTTTCCAATTCAGTGCCACTCTTGAGTTTTCCAAATTTTGCTGATATATTGAGTGCAGCATTTTAGCATCATCATCATTTAAGGATTTTAAATAGCTCAGCTGGAATTCTGCTACCTCCACTAGCCTTATTGTTAACATCACTTCCTAAGGCTTACTTGACTTCATTCTCTAGGATGTCTGGCTCTAGATCAGTAACCACATTATCCAGGTTATTGATGGTATGAAGATCTTTCTTGTATAGTTCTTCTGCATAGTCTTATCACCCCTTTTTAATCTCTTCTACTCTGTTAAGTCCTTACCATTTTTTAATGCATTATGTATTATCTTGTATTGTAATCAATGTAAGTGTCTAGTGTGACACCCCAATGTCTAGAATGTAACTTCTTGTCAGAGACTGAAGTCAGAGACTGAGTCTTAGTTAAACTTTGTTTCTCCCCTGGCACTTAAACAGAGTAACTGTGAAATCAATCTTTATGGGATTGAATCCAGTTTTATTGTTGAATAGCTCCCACGAAGAGTTGCTTTATAATAGTGAGTTTTTTTCTTATAAAATTTAGGGATAAGCCCATCTGTTTCACAAACTTTTGCTTTACTCAAGAGCTTTATCATATTTTGGTCCTCATTTTTGTCTCTGAATCTTAAATTTTCCATTTTGTTAATTGCATCTTAAGGGAAAACAAAAATCTCTCCAGTTATGTCTAACTTTTTAACAATTCTTGGTTTGTCTGCTTTAACACACTATCCAAATTCATTGGTACTTTACCACCATCTCTTCATCTTTAACCTATTAACCTTCTAATTACCTGAATGATTTTTATTCAGACTCTTTCTTTGGGTCTTCATTTTCTTATTTATATGATTGCCTTCCTTCCTTGTTTATCCAATCTTTGTGTCCTGTAAATCTTTGTAGTTTCACATTCTCTATGTAAACTTCCAAAGTTTTACTGATTCTTTTTAACTTTTGTAAATTTTAATTAATATATTTTGTTTTTTTAAATTGCAGTGAATAAATATTTTTCACTCTACTCATATATGGACCTACCTCTTGTAAAAAGGAAAAACAAGTAATGAGAAACAAAACAATGACCACAGGCAGCAATGGTTACAATGTTCTGCCCTTCCTCCTTCCCTCACTCTCTCTCCAACTTGCTGTCTCATCTGTTCTCCAATACAACGGGCTTTTTTATTACTCATTTTTCCTTCATTGTCATCATAATCAACATTATTAGTACCAATCCTCATTATTCCTTTTAAAAAATCAATCAATATTTATGCATTAATCATCTATCATGTGCAAGGCATCGTTGTAGGTCCTAAGAATACAATGACAAAAATTAAAAAGTTTCTATCCTTAATTGTGGTAGTCATTGTATATATTGTTCTTCTGGTTCTGCTTTTTTTCTGTATTAGTTTATAAAAAATTACTTATTTTGTTTCTAGTTTTTTTGCTATCACAAATAATGCTGCTATGAAAATTTTGGTATTTATTGGACTTTTATTTCTTCATTTGAGCTCCTTGGCTCAGTACCAGGGAAGTCTAATTTAAAGAACACTGTATGAATAGTTTAGTAATTTTTTTCTCATTGTTTTCCAGAATGGCTGAACAGATTCATAGCTGTAGCCTCTGATATTGACTGCTGGCTGTTCTGGTTTTTTGTTTTGTCTCATCTTTGTTTATTTTCAGGGTATGAGGTAAAATCTTAGAGCTATGTTAGGTGATATTTTTCTTATTATTGTAGTTTGAGTCATATTTTCATATAGGTATATGGAATTCTTTTAAAAGTATTCTCCATATACTTACTAATCTATTGATAAATGGTCTCAGTCTTATATATTTGTGTTGGTATCTACATATCTGGATTATCAGATTTTTCAGTGATAATAAAATTTTCCTACTAAACAGTTTCTCTTCTATCTGCATAGTTATTTATCATGCAAAAACTTCTTTAAGTCTTAATTTAATGCTTTTTCTTTTATGATCATCTGATGCCTTGTTCCATTCTCTCACTAGCCAAGGTTGTAAAAAGTACTTCTTTTCCTCTAACTTTTTAATAGTTATTTTTACATTCTGGTCACATAGTCATTGAAGTTAATAGTATATAAACTGATGGTGTAATCTGACTTTCTCCCAAATTACTTTCCAGTTTTTCTACCAGTTCTTTTGAAATAGGAATCTTTCTTTCAATAATTTATGTTTTGGGGATTATCAAATTATTGGACTTCTGTTTTTAATTTTTTCTGCTTCTTACTTATATAGTCAGTTCCATTTACGTACTTTTCTATTTTTTAATCAATACAAAATTACCATATAATACAGTATTTTTTATTACTGAAACATAAATGCACCATAAGAAAAGAAAAAGAAACATGTTATAAACTTAAATACAAAATAATAAAAAAGCATGTCATGCACAGTAGAATTAAGAGAGGATTCAAAAAAATATATATCAATAAATTTCTATTTCAAGGGAAATCTATATAATAAATACTACACATTGTGTTGAGAGCTGTCCACCTTTGCTTCCTTTTTAGTTTTATTTTTCGTTCTCTGCTGTACACTTTTTATTTTGTTCTCCCCCCCAAAGGCTACAATTAAGTGTGGATATATTTATGTGTAAATATAGATATATAGATACACATATACACATGTACACACACATGACCATATACTTTCCCTCACAAATTCTGCTTCTGATCTTTGATTTTATGTTTGTGCATATCTCTTATTTCCTAGGCCTCCTAACTCCTCTACTTTACTTCTATCTGCTACTTTGTTCTTCTGTTACTTGACTACCCCCTCTGCAAGGATTCCCTTCCTTATCCTCCTATTCCCCTTAATCTAGACACCCTTCTATACCCCACCTTTAGCCTATTCCCTCACTCTTCCCTCTAGAAATCTCTCCCTTATCATCTCCCCCTCATTCCCTTAGCATTTTATCTCTTTCTGAATTTAGAAGACTTTTATACTCTTCTAGACATATAAGTATTGTTGCAACTTGAACACATTTCCAATGAAAGTAGTTTTCCAGAACTAACAGTTCTCCCCCATCTTATTCCTCTGTGTCCTCCACCTCATTTGTATAAAACAATTACTCTTTTTACCTGTTCTATAATGGTTTTACTTTTAAAAGTCATATCATACTCAGGTCTACCTCAATCTTTCCTACAAACTACCCAATTACTAATAACAATCTTAAACATATGTTTTATGTTTTACACACATAAAAGGTAAACAGTCACCTTATTAAGTACCCTGTAATTAGTCTTTGGCTATATTTCTATTGTCTTTTGTATGTTAAATCTTCTACTAAGTTCAGTTTTTTTTTTAAACAAAGTCCTGAAAGTCTGATAGTTCATTAAATGTCCATTTTTTTTCTTTCATTCAGGACGATGCTTAGCTTTGTTGGGTATGATATTTTCAGTTAGAACCCCAGTTCTTTTGCTCTTCAATATATAGTGTTCTAAGACCTGTGATCTTTTAGTGTCACCACTGCTAGATCATGTGTGATTCTAATTGTGGCACCACCAAATTTAAATTGCTTTTTTTTCTTGTTTCACATAATATTTTATCCTTGAGCTGGGGGTTTTGGAATTCGACTATAGTATTCCTATGGGTTTTCTTCATAGGATCTCTTTCAGGTGGTGATCAGTAGACTTTTTCTATTTCTACTTTCCCTTCTTCTAATGCTTCAGGATAATTTTCTTTAATTATCTCTTGTATTATTGTATCAAGATTTTTTTAAACATAGTTTTCAGACAGTCTGATTATTCTTATGATTTCTTTTCTTGATCTGTTCTTCAGAGCAGTTGTTTTCTGTATGAGATGTTTCACATTCTCTTTTATTTTTTTCATTCCTTATATTTTGTTTTATTATTTCTTTATCTCTTGTAACTTCACTTACTTTCCCTTGTCTGATTCTGATTTCCAAGAAGTTGTTTTCTTCCTTAAGATTCTGGATCTCTTTTTCTAATTGGTTGACTTTCTTTTCACAATCTTATTGTTTTTCTTGTATTTTTCTTTTAGTTTTTCCTCCATCTCTCTCATTTGATTTTAAGTTCTTCTATGAATTCTTTTGGAGCAGGTGACCATTTGACATTACTCTTTGGGGTAGAAGAGAGTTTCTTTGCTTTAGTATCCTCCTCTGAAGATGAACCCTGGTCTTCTCTGTTCTCATAGTAACTCTGCATGGTTGAATTCTTTCTCCTTTGCCTGTGCATTTTTTTTATTTGTAGTAGTTTAGTTTTTGTAATTGCCTCTAGTCCTGAGATATGGGGGTTGCCTCTGATCTCAGATTCTTCTTCAGTTCTCCCCTCTGGCCAGGAACTGGAACCAAGACCTGTAGCCTCCTATAAATGTCCACAGCCAGCAGCATCCCTGCCCCACTGCTTTTTCACTGGCTATGTGCTTGTTCCTTCTCACCTCTGCTGTATTTCTGCAGCACAGCTGGGTCTGGCATTCATTGTCAGCAGTTTCCCTTGATCTTCCCTGGCACAGATGTTCAATACCCCTCACTGTCCCAGGGGTAAAAGTTTCCTTGCAGCTGGGGCTGAGGCAACCTCCCAATCCAGCTAATGCTATGGCTTGCTACTTGTTCTTTAAGCAGACCAAGGACCTAGGTTGGAGGTGTTTACTCTTCACAGGGATTCAACCTCATCTTGGGACTTTTCTTCAGATCTTGAATTGTCCCAGGAGGACCCCTGTTCTTCCCCTCCTCTTATTTATTCTATTGCTCAATATTTACCCTTAAGTGCTATTTCATTTCTTTTGTGGGAAAAAGTCTTCAGAGCTTGGAATTTTCTCACCTACTCTGCCACCTTCCCAAAATCCTGTCCTCTTAGTTTAAGTTCTTATAACCCTATGCCCCATCTGCCTGCTTTTTTCATTATTTACCTTGACACATCCTTATTTATTTCCATTTGTTATCCTGCCTAGTAATTCTGATTTTAATTTTTTCCTCTTCCCATCTGTTTTTATCTTCTGATACTCTAATAGCTATTTATTACAAATCAAGAAACAGTATCTAAATGTCAGGATCTCTTTAATTTAGGCTCCAGAGACATAAAGAAAATGGATAGGTTTTTTAAAATAGAGAAAATATCCTAATATTGTTTTTCCCCCAATAGCATTTATTGTATTCTATTGAAAGTTCCAGGCAAATGTAACAGCTTGGAAAATGTGCCTATCCTTCACCAACTAAATCAATAATCAAATTAGAAAACTGGGAATACCCTCAGACATACTCTAATCCAGAGATCCTTAATATAGGTTCCATGGATTGATCTCGGGGGTCAGTGAACTTACTTTAAAAGAAAAAAACTTCCTTTTTTAATGGTAATTTTTATTTATGTTTTTGTTTTCAACATTTACTTCCACAAGATTTTGAGTTCCAAATTTTCACCCCATCTCACCCCTCCCCCCACCCCAAGATGGCATGCATTCTAAATACCCCTTCCCCTAATCTACTGTCCCTTCTATCTCTTCCCCTCTTCTCTTATCCCCTTCGCCTTCAATTTTCCTCTAGGGCAGGATGGATTTCTGTACCCTATTTCCTATATTTCTTATTTCCCAGTTGCATGTGAAAATATTTTTTTAACATGTGTTTTTAAAACTTTGGATTCCAAATTTTCTCCCTTCCTCCCTCCCCACCCACCCTAATTGATAAGGCAAGCAACTAAATATAGGTTATATGTGTGCAGTTATGGAAAACACCTCCATAGTAGACATGCTGTGAAAAACTAACTCCCTTAATTAATTTCCCTTAACCCTGTCCCACCCACTGATTTATTCTATTTTTTCTTTTGACCCTGTCCCTCCTCAGAAGTATTTGCTTCTGATTATTCCCTTTCCCAATCTGCCCTCCTCTCTATCATTCCCCTACTCTCTTGTCCCCTTCACCCCCTATTTTCCTGTAGGGTAGGACAGATTTCCATATTCAATTGAGTGTGTATGTTATTCCCTCCTTAAGTCAAATCCTATGAGAATAAGATTCACTCATTCCCTCTTACCTTCCCCCATTTCTACTCCCCTGTAAGAGCCTTTTCTTTTCCATTTTTTTTTTGTGGGATAATTTACCCCATTCTACCTCTCCCTTTCTCCTTCTCCTAGTATAATCCTCTCTCACCCCTTAATTTTATTCTCCAGATATGACCCCTTCATATTCAACTCACCCTGTGCCCTCTATCTATCTATATCTGTATATATGTACATATAATTTTTCCCCTCCAACTACCCTAATACTGACAAATGTCTCATGAGTTACAAATATCATCTTTCCATGCAGGAATGTAAACAGTTCAACCTTATTAAGTCTTTAAAGATTTTCTCTTTCCTGTTTACCTCTTCATGTTCCACTCGAGTCTTGTATTTGAAAATCAAATTTTCTACTCAACTCTGGTCTTTTCATCAAGAATGCTTGAAAGTCCTCTATGTCACTGAATGACCATTTTTTCCCCTGCAGGATTATACTCAGTTTTTCTGGGTAGGTGATTCTTGGTTGTAATCCTATCTTTTTTGCCCTCTGGAATATTATATTCCATGCCCTGTGGTCCCTTAATGTAGAAGCAGCTAAATCTTATGTTATCCTGATTGTGTTTCCACAATGCTTTAATTGTTTCTTTCTGGCTGCTTGTAATATCTTATCCTTGATGTGGGGACTCTGGAATTTGGCTACAATATTCCTAGGAGTTTTCCTTTGGGGATCTCTTTCAGGAGGAGATTGGTGGATTCTTTCAATTTCTATTTTGCCCTCTGGTTCTAAAATATCAGGACAGTTTTCCTTGATCATTTCTTGAAAGATGATGTCTAGGCTCTTTTTTGGATCATGGCTTTCAGAGAGTCCAATAATTTTTAAATTCTCTCTCCTGGATCTGTTTTCCAGGCCAGTTGTTTTTCCAATGAGATATTTCATATTGTTCTCTAATTTTTCATTCTTTTGGATTTGTTTTACAGTGTCTTGATTTCTCATAAAGTCACTGGCTTTCAATTGCTCTATTCTAATTTTTAAGGAAGTATTTTCTTCAGTAAGCTTTTGGACTTCCTTTTCCATTTGGCCAATTTTGCTTTTTAGGGCATTCTTTTCCTCCTTGGCTTTTTGGACCTCATTTGCCATTTGGGTTAGGCAATTTTTTAAAGTGTTATTTTCTTCAGTATTTTTTTGGGACTCCTTTAGCAAGCTGTTGACTTGTTTTTCATGTTTTTCTTGCATCACTCTCAGTTTTTCCTCTACTTCTCTTACTTGCTTCTCAAAATCCCTTTTGAGCTCTTCCAAGGCCTGGGACTGATTCATATTTTTCTTGGAGGCTTTGGATGTAGGAGCTTTGGCTTTGTTGTCTTCTTCTGGTTGTATGTTTTGATCTTCTTTGTCACCAAAGTAAGATAATATAATCTGATTCTTTTTGCACTGCTTACTCATGATCCCAGCCAATTACTTGAGTTTTAAACTGTTTGTTAAGGTAAAAGTCTGTTTCCAATGTGAAGAGTGTACTGTCCCAAGCTTCAGGGGTTTGTATAGCTGTTTTCAGAGGTATTTCTAGGGATCTGAAAATTTTCAGTTCTTCTAAGGTAGTATGATAAGGGGTGAGGTGTTTTCTCTCCATCACCACAACAAGCTCCACTGGGCCAGTGGTCCTCCTCGCCCCAGGACCGCCCCTCAGAACTGTGACCCAGATCCAAGCACTGGTAAAGCAAGAGATTCCTGCCTCAGCACTGACAAAGAGATCCCTGCAATCTGCTTCTAATTAGCCACTCAATTCCCCCTCAGTCTGTGGGCCCATAGCTCAGGAAAAACCTGCGGCCTTGGGCCACGCTCCAGACTTGCAGCTGAGACCTAGCTCCTCTCTCACCACAGTCACAGACTTTTCCTACTGACCTTCTAACTTGTCTTTGGTGTTCCTGGGTTGAGAAGTCTGGAAACTGCCACAGCTGCTTGTGATTCAGTCCTCTGAGGCCTGCTTCAGGGTCGCTGAGGCCTGGGCGCCCACACTGAACTTTGCTCCTCTCCCTGCCCAGCGCAATATACCTTTATGATCAACCATCCAGGCTGTCTTTGGCTGTAAATTTGTTTCACTCTGTCTTTTTGTGGGTTCTGCTGCTTTAGAATTTGTTTAGAGCCATTTTTTTAGGCATTTGGAGGGCTTTGGGAGAGAGCTCAAGACAGTCACTGCTTTCCTACTGACATCTTGGCTCCTCCCCCCAAAACTTACTTTAAAAAAAACTTTTCTCTAACTTAAATTTAGCATTTCCTTTCATTATGAATGTAATTAACAAACCCCAATAATATTAGGAGAATTTATGACTTTTTCACCAATAGAAATCACAGATATTTTCACATTTTTTGCAGTTGTTGCAGATATTTTGAAATATTGTTAATGCTCATCCCTACTTTGAAATTATTATTGTTATCGTTATTATCAAACCCATCATTAGATCATGCATGATCCTACTCTTCCTTTCAATCAATGGTTGATAGAATCCAGTTCTTGCCTTGTTAAAGGAGCTATGGAAGCTTTTGCAATAATATATCTTTGCGAGTCAGGGTTTCAACATTTGTAACCATCAAAAACAATTAAAAAAAAGTGAAAACAGTTCATACTCTACATGACATGTTGTTGCCTTGTAGAGGAAAATGCCAATTTAATGGTCTTATTTAAGCTAAGCAACAGTAGCTTTCTCATATTTCTGTAAAAGAGAATTTTAATTTTAACTGGACTATATTTTTGTATGTGGTCTTATTATTTAACTTATTTATAAAGTAACATAAATCACTGTATCACAAATTTTTTGTTTAATTTTGGTAACTATTTCAATATATTTGTTTTCCTTTATAATTCTATATATTTATTTTTACTAATTAATGAACATTTATTATATACTATTTATGCATTCAAAACTTAAACCAGATTATAAATGAGGTCTACATCTCCCAAAAGTTTTAAGAAACCCTGATCTAAGCCAATCCCATCATTTTAATAATGCAATTTATGTAGCAGTGTAAATTTTTTAAGGACTTTCATAATGAGTGCATATTTTAAGCGGCACTTTTCAAATAAGGATTGAGGCTTACAAAGATATGTGATTTGCTTATGGCTACACAGCTCCTGTCAGAAAAGGGATTTGAATCCAGATGGCTTGACTCCATATCCAATTTTTTTTCCCTACAATACTACATTGTCTCATTGCCTGTTTCAGGTTCGATATTGACACTATGATCACACTCTATACTATTGTGGTCTTCTTTTACCTATGTTCCTCTAAAACTAGAATTATTGTTTATATGTTCCTATAAATACCAACTTGTCAGAGCTAAATTATGTTAAATTCATCAAAGTGGTTATTAAGTGCCATCTCCACTTCAAACTTGTAGTAATGTCAATAGAAATGAATTAACCATTTGCTGGTTAATGTCTTTGCAAGTACAATATACCATTTTAAAGTGACATAGGCAGGATCTATGTGGAAAAGTCTCAGGGTAGAACTTCGTTCAGATTTTGAGTCCTAGGAAGGTCTTTGGAAACAGTCCTAAGGAGTTGTTTGAAACACAATAAAGGTTCAATGACTTGTTCTAGGTGACATAACTCATAAGGATCAAAGAAGGGATTTGAGCCCAGGTCTTCCTGACTCTAAGCTCAAGATTCTAGCCACTATTTACACTGCCTCTACTTCTACTCTATAGTCCTAAATAAAAAAAAAAGTAAAAAAAAAAGAACAAACTACATATATAAACACAATTACTATGTTTCTATATTAGCTTATTCTCTATAAAGCATTATATATTACAGGTCAAAAATTGTGATTTTAGAGAATTTTACTAGGGAATTTTCTTCTAAAAAATGAAAGTTCCTTGAAGACAGTAGTGTATTTACTTGAAATGCATTATATATCAAATAGAACCATGGTATATATAGCATGTGTATTAATGTTTTCATTTAAATAGAGTCCAATACTTTATAATGCTGAGATAGAGCACAAAATTAAGCATCAAGTGTTTGTGGGGCCTTTATTTGATGTGACTTATGGAGTTACCACAAACAAATGCATATAGAATTAAGACACATACATACACAAATCACTTCATCAGTTTGCTAATGTTTTAGTTGCAACTTATGCTTTCTTGATAGTGACATTTATCCAGTTCTTAAAATGTCTAAGTGACACAGTGATCTTATAGAAAACACCATCTAAGTTATGCCTTTGAGATGCTCTTCCTTTAGAAATGTCCTATTAAACAGATCACTCTGGAAATTTCCCTCCTTGTTAGAAAAATCAGGAAGTACTGTGTTTAATTTGGCTCCCACAATTCTTCCTTTTCAAATTTTAGCCACAAAATATTTTATACTGAATTATAATAGAAATGTATTAGATTTTTTTAAACAGCTAATGGTGCAGTGCTTCCAAAAGCAAACCACTGCCAAAGTAGCTGATTAAAGCAAGAGCTCGGGCATATTTCCAGACTGCCCTGCTTAACCTGCCACAAATGCAGCCAAACAATGAAAAAAGTGCTAAATGATTTATAAGAGTAAAATACAATATTTTTAATAAAGTGAAGGAAAACCAAACCAAAACAAAACACCCCTCCCCCAACACGCATATTCTTCTTGACCATATAAAACAAAATACTTTGATGTGGTATTCCTAAAATTAAATAAATATAATGGATCTAAAATTTTATATTCTCTTCTGAGATCACATGGTATTGTTTATTTTTTCATCAAAATTCTATTCCCAGCAAACAAACTAGCTTGGCATCTGAATTAAATATTAACAATTGGAAGATTGAACATAAACTTAGAAAATGCCATCTAATGATGACTCATTAATTTGGAAAGCTGCCATTCTGGTTTTGTCAGGTTCGATTTAACTACAGTCATGCATCATTCAAGGAAAGGCATTGATAATTTTGCTTCAAATATTACTCTTCAGTATATATAAGTTTACAACTCAACTTTCTTACTGCTAAGTAGATTTTACTTGTTAATCTATTCCTCTAAACCTGATTAGTTATTACTTAAGGAATTAAAAAATTCTTTCAGGATGAGAGACCTTAGCAATTTTTTAATGACTATTTTAATAATAATAGCAGCATTTATATTATGCTTTAATTTTTTTCAAAGAGCTCTATAAATATTGTCTTATTTGGCCCTCATAAAAACCCTGTTTGGTTGGTATTGTTATTATCCCCATATTACAGATGAGGAACCTGAAGCAAAACCAGTTAAATAGCTGTTTATGGTTACATAGCTAGTAAGTGTCTGAGGCTGGATTTCAACTCAGGTTTTTCTGATTACAATTCCATTGTTCTATCTGTTCTATTACCTAGCTGCCCCATTCTCACTAAGCATTTTCAGCTATCATTCTCATTAAATATACATTTGAAAAGTACTACATTATGATTTGTAAAAAAAAAAAATGTATTACCTTGTTTTTCAGATGCTTAATACTCCCAGCAATGGATCACTTTATCTAATGAAATGGGTATCAAATATGTGAATACGTATTTCCAGGAGGGTGCTGGTAAAATTTTAACAACCTCTATCTTTAGAACAAGTATGCAAAATCAATTTTAAGTTTAATTTGCATTATTAACATTTTTTTCTAATGCTTTTATAGTCTAGATAAGCAACAAAACACTCAACAAATCTCTGATTTGTAACATTTATTATTCAAAATGTACATGCTCACACTGAAAACTTAACAATCAACTCTCCAGAACTACTGTCAGCTGAATCCAGTACACTCATGTAGCCTATAACTAGAACTATGCCTATAGACAAAATATATATTGTCTGAATTACAGGTTTCCTTTAAATCTTTTTGAAAGTTTAAAAAAAAAACTCCACTAAACTTCAATATGGTAATATAATCATTATCTAATTAATGTGTATATTCCCTCTATTCAATTTAAGTATGAAGTTGTAGAATATCTGAAAATCTTTTATTTGTAGAAGGAGTTTCCTCTGCTGTCTTCCCCTACACATTAAGTACAGATTCTAACCTATTCAAATCTTCCTATCCTCTATGATTCTAGCTCATATCCTTCAAAAAATTCTTCAGAAAGCATATACTCTACATGCTAGAAGGCATTATCTTGGTCTTCTCTACATTATATAGGTACCAGTGCTGTACTCTATCTATCAAAAGGTTATTCCTCACTTTTGGCACTTGACAAACCCAGTTCTATTCTAGTCATATATGTCTTTTGGGGTGTATATATATATATTCCAGTCATATATGTCTTTTTGGGGACCATATATGGTCCTTCTTGTACAAAACTCATCATTGGCATTATATCATTGCTGCCCATTTATACTCACCATGTGTCTTTCCATTATTTTTAAGTTACTTAAAATTCTCATTCTTCTGATAGTGTGGAACCACATGATTGGCAGTCATATAATATTACTTGAAGAATATTAGTATTCAATCATTTATTCACTCATTCATTCATTTATTCAACAAGCAGTGATTAAATATTTCCTACCAGCTATAGGAACTGTGTTAGACATTGGGAATAGAAAGAAAAAAACTAAACAGTAAATATACATAAGAAGCTTACATTCTATTAGGGGAAACAACATACAAAAAAAAACAAGAACAGAGATTGATAGGGGGGCAGGATTAAGAGGGCAATGTAAAAGCAATGACTTCCTTGAGCTTTCCCCCAAATCCCTCCAAATACCTGTATAAAAATGGATCTAAACAAATTCTAGAGCAGCAGAATCCACAAAAAGACAGGGTAAAAGAAATTTCCAGCCCAAGACAACCTGGATGGTTGATTGGAAAGGCCTATTGTGCCAGGCTGGGAGAGAATACAGTTCAGCATGGGCATGCAGGTAAAGACCAGGTCTCAGCAAACATAAAGCAGGCCTCAGGGGACTGAATCATGGGTAGCTGTTTTGGTTTCCACATTTCTCAACCTACAAATGCCAAAGACAACTTAGAAGGACAGTAGGAAAGGTTTGTGACCACAGTGAGAGAGAAGCTCAGTCCAAGTCCCTATCTCAGCACTGCCCCGGGGTGGCAGCTGCTTCTTGATCTCTCATCCCACAGACTGAGGGGGAATCAAGTGGCTAATCAGAGGCAGGTTGCAGGGATCTCTTTACTGGTACTGAGGCAGGATTCTCTTGCTTTGCCCATGCTTGGATCTGAGTCATAGTTCTGGGTGGCAGTCCTGGAGTGAGGAGGAACCCTGGCATGGTGGAGCTTGTAGTGGCAGTGGAGAGGAAATCCTTCTCACAGTTCCAAGGCAGAAAAGAGTGCTTGTGGTCAATCATACACCAGAGCACAAGCCAGGAAAGTAGTAAACACCTCATCCTTGATCATACCACCTTGGAAGAATGGAAAATTTACAGGTCCCTAGAATTATCTCTGAAAACAGCTGCATAAATCCCCCAAAGCTTGAGACAATACATTCTCAACACTGGAAGCAGACCCCTACATTAACAGAGTTTAAAACTCAAGTAATTGGCTGGGAACATGAGTAAACTGCACAAAAAAAGTCAGACCATAGAATCTTTGTTTGGTAACAAAGAAGATTAAAAGCCTCCAAGGATAATATGAATCATTCCCAGGCCATGGAAGAGCTCAAAAATGATTTTGAGAAGCAAGTAAGAGAAGTAGAGGAAAAACTGGGAAGAGAAATGAGAGTGATGCAAGAAAATCATGAAAAACAAGTCAACAGCTTGCTAAAGGAGACACAAAAAATACTGAAGAAAATAATTCCTTAAAGCCATGTTGTGCAATGACTAATATTGATAAACTTAACCCTTCCCAGCAATATAAGGATCTAAGACATCTCCAAAGGCCTCACGATGGAAAATGCTATCCACATCCAAAGAAAGAACCATGTAATTTGAATGCAGATTGAAGCATACTATTTGCTATTTTTTTTCTCTTCTGTTGAGTTTTGTTTCCTCCTTCTGGTGGTTCTTCCTATTAGTTCAAATTCTTACTTACAACATCACTAATGTGAAAATATGTTTAATAGGAATGTATATGTATAGCCTAAATCAGATTGTATGCTATCTTGGGGAGGGTGGTGGGGAGGAAGGGAGAGAAAAATTTTCAACTCAAAAGTGTATGGAAGTGATTGTTGATAAATCAAAATAAATTAATAAAAAAAGAAAAAAAGAAAAAAAGAAAAAAGAAAAAGAAAAGAAAAAAATAGCATAACCCAAATGGCCAAAGAGGTCCAAAAAGCCAGTGAGGAGAAGAATGCCTTAAAAAGCAGAATTGTTTAAATGGAAAAGGAAATCCAAAAGCTTACTGAAGAAAATCTTCTTTAAAAATTAGAATGGAGCAAATAGAAGCTAGTGACTTTATGAGAAATTAAGATATTGTAAAACTAAACCAAAAGAATGAAAAAATAGAATAACATGTGAAATATCTCATTGGAAAAACAACTGACCTGGAAGATAGATCCAGGAGAGATAATTTAAAAATTATTGGACTATTTGAAAGCAATGATCAAAAAAGGAGCCCAGACATCATCTTTTAAGAAATTATCAAGGAAAACTGCCCTGATATTTTAGAACCAGAAGGCAAAATAGAAATTGAAAGAATTCACCAATCACTTCCTGAAAGAGTCCCCAAAGGAAAACTCTTTGGAATATTGTAGCCGAATTCCAGAGTTTCCAGGTCAAGGAGAAAATATTGCAAGCAGCCAGAAAGAAACAATTCAACTGTTGTGGAAACACAATCAGGATAACACAGGAAAAAATGGATATTCAGTGAAATACAGGACTTTCAAGCATTCTTGATGAAGAGACTAGAGCTGAATAGAAAAAAAAATGACTTTCAAATACAAGACTTAAGAGAAGCGTGAAGAGGTAAACAGGAAAGAGAAATCATAAGGGACTTATTAAGGTTGACCTGTTTACATTCCTACATGGTAAGACGATATGTGTAACTCATGAGACCTTTGTCAGCATTAGGGTACTTGGAGGGGAAAACATTATTTGTATAGATAGACTGATAGATGGCACAGGGCGAGTTGAAGATGAAGGGGTGATATCTGGAGAATAAAATTAAGGAATGAGAGAGGGCTATACTGAGACAAGGAGAAAGGGAGAGGTAGAATGAGGTAAATTATATCAAATAAAACAGATAAGAAAAGGCTTTTACAGTGGAGAGGAAGTGGGGGAAGGTGAGAGGGAATGAGTGAATCTTATTGTCATTGGATTTGGCTTAAGGAAGGAACAACATATACACTCAATTGGGTATGGAAAGCTATCTTACCCTACAGGAAAATAGGGGGGAACAGGATAAGAGAGTGGGGGAATGATAGACGAGAAGGCAGATTAGTGGAGGGGGTAATCAGAAACAAACACTTCTGAGGGGGGACAGGGTCAAAAGAGAGAATGGAATAAATGGGGGAGTGAGGATAGGATGAAGGGAAATATAGTTAGTAAGGCTACTATGGAAGTGTTTTGCATGACTACACATGTGTAACCCATATCGATTTGCTTGTCTTCTCAATGAGGGTGCTTGGGGAAGGAGGAAGGGAGAAAATTTGGAACCCAAATTTTTAAAAACAAATGTTAAAAAAATTGTTTTCACAGACAACTGGGAAATAGGATATACAGACAATGGAGTATAGAAATCTATTCTGCCCTACAGGAAAATAGAAGAGGAAGGAGATAAGAGAAGGAGGGGGGAGATAGAAGGGAGGGCAGATTAGGGGAAAGGGAATTCAGAATGCTCACTGTCTTGGGGTTGGGGTAGGAATGAGATGGGGAGAAAATTTGGAGCTCAAAATCTTGTGGAAGTGAATGTTGAAAACTAAAAATAAATAAATTAATGAATCTTAAAAAAAAGAAAAATGTCTTCTTCATTTTTGTATCTTTGAAGTAATCTTGAGTGATCTTAACATGTGCAGGGGATACTTGTGTGAGAGCTTTTAAAGGTCCATTTTAATCTACCAAGTAAATTACTTTTTATTTTTTTTTTGGAAGAACAGAAAATCAACATGGTAGGATCTTGTATTTCATCTTTGAAATATTGTTGATTCCATTATATTTTCAAGTGTATCTTCTATGTACAGAGAAGATTCTCACATAGATTTTATATAAAATAGAAGTAGATAGGTAGTATGTTATTTATACTACTCAACTTTTATTTTGCTTCTGTTTTCTTTTCCAAGAACAATGAAACTTAGACTAGGAAGGATAGATGAAAAATGATAAATAGGGAATTGAGATCCACGATAAATCTGGATATGTTAAGAAAGCTCTTAGCTGCCTCTGATAAACTAGAGACAACAGGACTACAGAAACTACATATGATTGTGCAGTTGCTTTTAGTAATCTTTGAAACATCATGGATATAGGAGAAACAGAGAGAGAGAGTCAAAGAGTCTTTTGACTCCAAAGTCATCAAGTCAAGAAGCATATTAAGTGCCTACTATGTGCCAGGAGCTGTTTTAAGCATGGAATAAGAGAAATGTCTTGACTTTCATAAAAAGGAAAAGGCAGATTCCATTACTATAAGATAATAAGCTTAAATTTGATTTTAAAAAAATATATGTTGAATAGATTATTAAAGGAATGGTTCATAAGCAGTTAGAAAAGGTTATGGTGACTACCAGTTAAGGCCTGCATTTCTTATTCCATGAACTGCTGCTGTAGCCTTCTAATTGGCTTTCCTACCTCAAATCTCTCTCTACTCTAATCCTTCCCCTTTTTAGATGACAAAGAGATTTTCCTAATGTAGAAGACTGACCATGTCACATCCCTACTCAATAACTCCTGGGGCCCCTACTACTTTTAAAGTAAAGTATAAACTATTTGGTATATAATTGTCTTCACAACTTGACCCTTTCCCACCTATCTGGTCTTTTATACTTTATACCTCTCCCCAAACTCTAAGATCCAGAAACACTATCCTATGTACTGCTTTTTTCATATGCCTCTCCATCTCTAGTTTCTATGCCTTTGTACTGTTTGTCTCACATGCCTGTAGGGTTCTACCTCTAGAATTCTGCCTCTTAGTTTCAAATCCTGTCTTCTGCAGGAAAATTTTGCTGTTCTCCTGACTTTTAATGTCTTCTCATCTTAGATTACTTCCAAACTACTTTCTTTGTTTCTTTCTTTGTTCCTTTGTTTCTTTCTTTCTTTCTCTTTCTTTTTTCTTTCTTTCCTTTCTTTCTATCATCTATCTATCTGTCTATCTATCTATCTATCATATGTACATATTTACATGTCATCTCCCCCATTAAAATGTGAGATCTTTGAGGGCAGAGAATCTCTCTCCTTTTCTCTCTGTCTCTCTTCTTCCTTCTTTCTTTCCTTCCTTCCTTCCCTTTATTTTCTTTCTTTCCCCAGCATTTGGTACTCTGACTTATGTGAGTCTATTATCTGTATCTATCTATCTATCTATCTATCTATCTATCTATCTATCTATCTAT
>NW_020949351.1:10188919-10195059 GCF_900497805.2 Vombatus ursinus
CTATCTATCTATCTATCTATCTATCTATCTATCTATCTATCTATCTAGTTGTTGTTCGGTCATTCAGTCATGTCTGACTCTGTGACCCCAAGGACTTTTGTCCATGGGATTTTCCTGGCAAAGATACTGTAATGGTTTGCCATTTCCTTGTCCAGTGTATCTCCATTTTACAGATAAGGAGCTGAGGCAAATAAGGGTCAAGAGACTTGGCCAGGGTCACACAGCTAGTAAGTGTCTGAATCCAAATAGTGGTTAAATGACTTGCCCAGGGTCACACAGCTAGTACATTCTGAGTTCAGATTTGAACTTGGATCTTCCTGACCCCAGCTTGTTGCATTATCTACTGTACCATCTAGCTCACACAAACACACACACACACACACACACATATGTGTGTGTATTTTCTCTCTCTGTGTATAAAACTTAAGCAAAGTATTTAACATTTTTAAAAATTAATTGGATGATTATTGCTATTAATACAAATATAGCCTGAGAAGTGGTGTGGCAAATAGAATAGAGGGCCAGATCTTCAGAAAGATCTAACATCTAGTCATATCTTTGTTCATATTAGTTATGAGACTCCAGTAAGTCATTTGTCTTTTGAGTACCCCCTAGAAACTCCGGAAGACCACAAGTTATAGATTCCTTGTATTTCCTTCCCTTCCTTTCCCTCCCTAGACCCATCCCGCAAAGATGTAGATACACCAACTGTTTAGCTTTAACTTTGACAGAATCTGTTATATCTATTAATTTTTTTTGTGACAGTTGGACAGTTGGACACTATGACAGTAGTTGGAACAGTTTTATTTGATTTAATCAGTTTTTCTCTGCCATAGGTTTTGGGATTTTCTAATGATTGGCTTTTGGTTGAATCTAATTCCCGGGCTTTACACAAGTTAATCTATAAAAACTCATTAGGGAAGTGGGGTAGAAGATGAGAGTTCTTTATAAGAGAAATTAATGGCTACATAAATAAAACATGGTACTAAAGATTACCTTACTCTAGAATACTCATCACACAAGTCAATTAAACACACAGTGTAATGGAAAGAGCACTAAACTTTGAATGACTTCTTTCTAACCAAAGAGTCATGAGCTTATAGTTCTGGAGTTTGAAGGGACCTTGGGGGTGCTTAGGTACAACTCCCTCATTTAATAGTTGGAGAATCTGAAGCCAGGTGAAGTACCCTTTCCAGAGACATAGAGATGAATGATGAAAGATAAAAGGATTTGTTAAGTACTTATTATCTGTCCAGTACTGTGAAAAACATAAAAGATACAAAAACAAAAGTGAAGCTAATCATTGCCCTCAAGTGGCTTACATTCTAAAAATGGGGAAAACATTTTGGAATATATTTCCATTTAGAAAGTTAGAGGGATGGTAAGTAGAGCTGAGAAAGAAAGCAGCAAAGTCAGGATTGAATTTCTGTTTTCTGACTCCAAAGTCATCTTCTTGGAGATAGAACTAGCAGATCATTTAACCTTTTCATGATTGTTTTCTGATCCGATGTACTTAAGGGTTCTTTCATTACCCCCAGTTTTGTGAAATTTGAAGTTCAATTAGAAATGTTCACATTTTTCATTGAAAATGTTATTGTTTTTTTCTTATTGCTAGGGAGATGAAAGCCAAATAAATTGGTTGACCAAAACATATTTTGGCCTTCCTGGTTCTCCAGCAAAATTCAGGCAAAAGAATTGACCGAGTTATATAAATAAGCTCAACCCAAGTGAACTTTTGGGATGAAATAAATAATAATAGCTTACATTGCATAAGGCTTTATAGTTTTCAAAGAGTTTTTATGTACAATACCTCATCTGGTCTTGGTGGGGAAGATTTAATTACCCTCATTTTGCAGAGGAGGAAACAGAGGCTCCAAGAGTTTGAATGACTTGATAGATATTACTTGACTAATAAACTGTAAAGCCAAGAGTGCAATTGAGGTATTTAGTCACCTAGTCCACCACATCTTGGGGAGCCATAAATAAACAATTAGATAAATAGACAAACAGACATTTGGTGGGGCAGGAACAAAGCAAAAAGAGCAGAAGGAGGAACATAGAAAGGCTGTGGCCAGCCATGCCTGGCTTGAACCCAGAGGAAGAAGGTGTGGCAATGAGGGGAAGACATATTGGGAACCTATTTAGACACTGGAAGGAGAGGATGGGTGACATAGGAGCAGGGAAAGATACATGGTACACAAGGGAGGAGGGAGGAAAGACCAACATACAGGGCCTGGTGGACATAGTGGGGCAGAGGTCTCCTCTCTAGGCCTCTAGACGTCTAAAGCCAAGCTGGATCCAGTGGCTACAGTGGTGGGGCTCTCTCTGTGGTCTGTTCTTCTGCTTTCACTTGGAGGGATTTTTTAAAGTTTTTTTTTAATTTTGATTTTTTGGTGGGGGTATGGGAAGCAGTGGAGCACCAAATGGGAGGGAAGGAGAGAGAGAGAGAGAGAGAGAGAGAGAGAGAGAGAGAGAGAGAGAGATATTATAGTACTATACAGTAAAGTTCACATAGATTTTTTTTTGAGGTGAGTATTTCTTTCAGAATTCTTGAGGCAAAGTCAAATTTTCTATGTGAATTTATATAAAATAAAAAGTGTCTGTATATGTATGCATGTATATATGTATGTATATGTGTACATATGTAATATATGTGCATATATACATATGCATATACATACACATGCATATGTCTATATACATACACATACACACACATATATATGTATATATACATAGTAATCAAACTGCCCAGAAAATTCTGTTCAGTTTACTTTGAGTCAACATTTATTAAACATCACTATGAGTAAGGATTCATACTAAGTGTTAGGTAGGATACAGCTATGAATAAGAATTTTAAAAAATACATGTATATATTTGTGTGCATATATATACATATATCCATATGTATATATATATGTGCATATATCCATATATATACATATGTACATATGTATATATGTGTGTGTATACACACACACACACACACACACACATACACTCATTAGAAAGATTACATAGAGCCATTGTGGAATAGTGAATAAAGATCCAGTCTCATAACCAGGAAAACTTGGGTTCAAGTTCTACTTTGTATAGGTTAACCTAACCAAGTAATTATCCTTTCAGACATCCAGATAAGTGGTGTCAAACATGCAGATCATGGTCCTCTACTGAGTGTGACCCAAACTGATTAAAATGTAACTGAGAAATATCTAATAAAATAAAGAAAAAAGAAAGAAACATATTAATATGTACCTTTTGCTAAGTAAACATGCAGCCCTCAAAGCACCTCATGTATAGTTGAGTGCCCCCACCCTCTACCCAGGTTTCTATCTGAATACAATACCACTTCTCTGGACAATGATCTCAGTCTGTAAATTGCAGAGAAGGTGTTGACCTGCATTGCTAAACAAAGATTCCTCACCAAGGAGTTCCTCTTACCAAGGGAATCATAGGTGTGATTCCTACCCCTAAAAAGACTTTCTACATAAACTGTTGGAGGGAAAATTAGGTAGTGATAATAATGTGTGGGGCCATCCTGGAAAATTGAATAAATGTGTTGGTGTTTTACTGAAAAATGTTTGAATCTAGGTAAAGCTTTTGACCAGAGATTCAGCAGCCTTATTTCTTAAGGATTTGGATAAATGGCAAAATTATTCATTTGCTAGATTTTCACCACTCTGCTTTGTGTTATTCTTGATGATCTGTAGAATATCTCAGATTTTTCTGATTAGTGATGACTGTTGAGCAGTATAATCATGAGTGATAATATAGGCTTTTGGGAAGCATGCAAAAATTCCACAGATTATAAAGAAGTTAAGGTTATTCTGCTGGGAGTTAATACCCCTTTTCAATGTTGGACTTCAGAAGGGATCTCTAAACTCTTCAGGAGGAACTGTTGAACACTATCATGAGGATGACCCTTAACTATCATCAGATTGCCTTAGATCCTTAAGTATTACCATCAGATGAAAAGGAAAACAGAGGTATAGGATGTGCTAGCATATCTGGCCTAAATTCTATACATACCTTAATGACTGCCTTTCAGGTACCATAGTTTTGTGGTCATTGGGAGAATGCATGGACCCACAGAAACTAAGACTTTCCTGATACATTTTATTGAATATAATGAGAATGTACAAAAGAGCACCAATACATTGTAATGAGCCAAATGATCTGGCACCCTTGGAGAGGTTTCCTACACTCAGAGATCAATGTTTCATTGCTAAAAACATGTTGTCTGGTATTCTATATTTTTTTTTGCCTAGGCAGTTGGGGTTAAGTGACTTGCCCAGAGTCACACAGGTAGTTAAGTGTTATGTGTCTGAGGCCGAATTTGAACTCATGTCCTCCTGACTCCAGGGCAGGTGCTCTATCCACTGCGCCACCTAGCTGCCCCAATGTAATTTTTTTTTTTAAAAAAGAAAATAACCTTCCAATAATTAGAGTGTTTTTAAATAATTCATTTTAAATTACCTTATATATTTGGAAGATAAGAAAAAAAACATTGGTTTTTAATGGCTCATAATGATTAATTAGGCAATACTCTAGAAAATTTGAAACTGAACTAAGCTATACATACACATCATTAATTACTGAACTTGAACTAATTGCTGACTTTCACCTGCTCATTTCTAGAATGAGAAGAGGTGAAACACTCTGTAAGAGGAAAATAAAAGGTGAGAATGTGTGTCTGAGTTTAAGACAACCATTTCTCTTCATTTCATATTTAACTTCAAGGTTAAAACTCACAAAGCAGTAAGAGAGATGGGACTTGTGACAAATTTGTTGTAAGCATTGATTATTTGCTAGTATGTGTGCTGGTATATACCAGCTGGTGGAAAGTGTTGATTGAGACACAACCATGGATTCCAGCAAAAATAATTCATAACCTAAGATGACAGTGGAAAAGGAAAGTACTTTGGGAAAAGAAAAAGTCAGATTTAGGATTTGTTCTATTGCTGTTATTGTTTTCCCCCCTTAATTGTCTGCCTTTTTTTTTTGCTTAGTGTCCTTAAATATATAGTATTTCATATAATAGTAAACAGTACAAGCTTACTGAAGAATAATTTGCTGATCTGAATTGTTATAGGGAGTTTCCTCATCAGTGGTTCCTTTCACCAATAAAGTAACAAGCCTGAAACTGCTCCCACTATCAACAAAAAACAAAATCAGGCTTCAAGCAAGGGAAAGGCAAGTACTTACACAGATGTGTTTTGCAAATCAGAGTGTAATAAGAAGAAATAGAGATCTTTAAAATTTTTTTTAAATTGTCAACATGAATGTAGCAAAGGTAAAATTCCAGGTTAACCAACCATCAAAGTGACACCATTAATAAAAGAAATTGAGACAGTTAGAAACTGGAAGCTAAATAGCTAGAATATTCTACAAGATGACTATTGTTGTAAGCAAGAAACCTCATGTTTCAGTGGTCAGTTGTATTGCATTGTATTCAGAAACCTGTGTATACATTGAAATGAGTATATAAAGGCCTTTGAAAATAATAACGCAGATATTGACTTGTAAATATTCCTCGCTCCACTCTGTATCTGTTTCTCTGCCTGGTTTCAACTCCGGGAGCAAGATGCCCCCTGCTCAGGGTACCATTTTGGGAAGGCAACTATTAATGCTGAATCAGTCTAGGTGACTCCATTTTAAAACCTTGTTTAAAACTTTGAGTGTGTGGCAGCTGCATAAGATGATGGCGTGTATGCTCACTAATTGTGGCAGCTGCCTAAGGTTTGCTCACTAATAGCATCTCTCCATGATACAGAAATGAGGGAGTGGCTGAGGCAACCCAGGGGGATCAATTAGCATTGTGTTTCTATTATATGGAAATTGCTTACTGCTATCTATAACATAGATTAAATACTGGCAGGGCCACTAACACTTGCTGCCTTGGTGTATTTAAAAACTCATTTTCTGTTACATCCTGAGTTTGCCTAATTGATCAAGGTGAGATCCTAACCTAGGTTTCTTTTAACACTGGCACCCCACCCCTTTCTTGCCTTCTTCTGTTTCCCCCCACCCTCAGCTGCCCCTTTAGATTGTAAACTCCTTATGATCAGGGATGGTTTTTCTTCCTTTTTTCTTTTTCTTTCTTTCTTTCTTTCTTTCTTTCTTTCTTTCTTTCTTTCTTT
>NW_020949351.1:10195069-10297419 GCF_900497805.2 Vombatus ursinus
TCTTTCTTTCTTTCTTTCTTTCTTTCTTTCTTTCTTTCTTTCTTTCTCTGAATCCCTGGCACTTAGCACAGTGCCTGTAGGCACTTAATAAATGTTTCTTGAATTGGATTAAACATACATACAAATGGCCCCTGAATGGTTGATGGCCTGAGGGTTTCCCCTATGATCCGCATCTCCAATATTCTAGTGGCACTATAGCACAATTGAGGGAGTTCTGTGCTTGGAATAAGCAGACTAATACTGAAATATCACCTTAAACATTAGCTGTGTGACTATGGGCAAATTGATAAATCTCTCTGGGCCTCCTTTTCCTCACCTGTAAAATGAGTATGATAATACTTATGCCTCTGGGTATTTTGCAAGGAAAGTGCTCTGTAAATTTTGTCATTATGTAATTGCTATTTTGATATTGGGATTTCTCTTTGTTTTTCTTTCTGCTATCTGCTGTCTGGGAGCATCCAACCCAGACTTCCAAAATTAGTTGTGGCTTTCCTTATCTTTTTCAGGACTTGTTTAGGGAAGTGTGCTGAAATGTAGTAGTGAGAGTGAAAATAAGAATAAATTCCCTCACTTCATCACCACTGCTAAGGTACTCCTAGACATGAATTGGTATCCTCTACCCACACTGAATTAGGGTGATATAGCTGAAAGAGCATTGGACCTTGAGTCAAGAGTTCTGAGTTCAGGTAGAGGAAATGGATATTTATTAACTGTGTAGCCTTTCATAAATTTTAAAAATTGTTAACCATTTTTTCAAATAAGATATATGTGAACTTGGACAAGTCCTTGGACAAATTCTATAAGGCTGTTGTTTTTTTTTTGTAAAATATTTTTAAAAAATGATAATTGTATTATTTGTCTCATCAGGTGGTAAGATACAGTACTTTGTAATCTTTAAACACTCTATTTTTAGGTCTAAATCTGAGAGTTCATTGGTGTAGGGACCTCCTACTGAATAAACTACCTTAGAAAGTTATCTGGGACATTGAGAGGTTAATGACTTGTTCAAAGTGATTTTAGTTATTGTTCAACACTCTTCAATCATTATATTACTAAGAGTTATTATGTAATTTTATACCATTACCACTACTTCCTCCACACAAGTAGTCAATCTTATTCTTTGAATCAGAACTATTTTCCTGGGACAAAATTCTCATGAAGCCTGCCTGTTTCCCCTGTGAAATGTGGATGAACCTTTGTTATTCTAAGTGAGTCCTTTGAGTCAGATATCTATATTTTTAGTACCTATTTATAACTTTGCTTTCTCCTATAGTGTCTAAAGAAAAAGGGAAGTAACAGTGGGTCCCAAGATGGAATTTTCTTCAGGGTGGGAAGGTGATTGGTGAGGAAAAGATGACTGGGTATTAGGGAGTAATGCTAGGCTTCCTAGCTGGGATCTCCAAAGGAGTTAGTCATCCATCAAGATGCACTATGTACATGACAGCTATTATTGTTTTTTTTATTTTTTCTGATTTTTATTATTAGACTTACTGATTTAATTTGCCCACTAACTACTTGAAAGGATAATGAAATTTCTGGGATATTTTGATGACTTATGGAGAAAATAGAATAGAATAATCAAAATCATGACTACTCTAGTTAATTGGGCCTATTTGGTCACCATTGCTGTGT
Organism: Vombatus ursinus; assembly: GCF_900497805.2. Classification (NCBI taxonomy): domain Eukaryota; kingdom Metazoa; phylum Chordata; class Mammalia; order Diprotodontia; family Vombatidae; genus Vombatus; species Vombatus ursinus. The sequence goes on from NW_020949351.1 coordinate 10,196,702, forward strand.
CATTTAAACTCTTACAATAAGCCCAAAAAGAATATTTAAAATTTTTCTAAAGAAATAGGGAACATTCTGTTTTTCTTAGTACATGAAATTTAACTCTGTTATGCAAATACACACAGGAGGAGCTAATGCTGTTTTATAAAGGAGGACACAATCATAATTTGGTTCTATACTGAAGTGTTATTCAGTTGTTTGCAGTAGTATCTGATTCTTCTTGACACAGTATAGGGTTTTCTTCACAGAAATGCTCAAGTGGTTTGCCATTTCCTTCTCCAGGTCACTGTAAAGATGAGAAAACTGAGGCAAACAGGGTTAAGTAATTTGTGCAGAGTCACACAGCTAGTAAGTATCTGAGGTCAGACTTGAACTCAAATCTTCCTGGCTCCACATCCAGCATGCTACCCACTGCACCACCCAGCTGTCCTTCTGTATTGCAATATTAAAGGTATATACTAGGGGCAGCTAGGTGGCACAGTGGTTAAAGCTCTGGTCTTGGTATCAGGAGGACCTGTATTCAAATTCGGCCTCAGACACTTGACACATACTAGCTGTGTGACCCTGAGCAAGTCACTTAACCCCAATTGCCTCGCCAAAAAGCAAAAAAAAAAAAACAAAAAAAAAAACATACTGAACTTCTTTCAGGAAAGCTTGTCAGAGAAGCTCTACGATGGGCTATCAAAGGCGGTTTTGAAACCAGAGATATTTGAAATTCAAGACTGATACCCATGTGATTGAGATGGCTTAAATTCAAACCTAAATGAAGTTAGTAGGTAGATAAATGATCTTTCAAGGCTTTCTCCTCCCCCTGTTTCTGAGTGGATTTTGAAAATAACAGATAATTTATTTTCAAGTTCATTATCATATGTTCCCTTGAATCAAACCAACCCTGTTGATGTAGTTCCAAAGCCTTCTATGCCTTTTAATATCATGAGATTATTTGGTCCATATTCTCCTATAAATTCTTTAGAGAGGATATAACTGATAGACTGAAACTATTCTTGATCTATGAGTATCGAGTATCTCTCAAACTGTGAGATAGCAGAACTAAATTCAAAACTTAATTTAAAATAAATCAGAAGCTACAACCTATTTTAGGGAAGTGGAAAGGAAGGAAAGAAAGCATTTATTCTGAATTCATACTATATAACTTCCACTTTCTAAACACTTGTAAAAATATTATCTAATTTAAATCTTGCAACAACTCTGGGAGACAGGTACTATTGTCATTCTCATTTTATAGCTGAGGAAGCTGAAGAATAAAGAAATTAAGTGACTTTTCAGGGTCACAACTAGTTATTATCTGAAGCTAGATTTGAATTCAGGTCTTCCTGACTCTGTCTGCTGCACTACCTAGTACTGATGCATCTATTCATTAAAGAGTACATTAATTACCTCTATTTTTAATGGCTTTTGCACACAAGTATAAAATATAGTTGACCTTAATTAACAGTCTCACTATGAGTTTCAAGAATGTAGGGGTCTCTACGTATGTTTAGAAATGGAAAATTCAAGTGAATGCTGAGAAAATTATGGAGCAGGAGAGGAGCTATTCATTAGTACTTTTAGTGCTGAGATATATCTAAAATGATTGGTAACTGTTGACAATGTTGAGTAGTAAGGCTTTAAAAAAATCTATAGCTTAAAAATAAACCTTTTTTTCCCTTTGTTCCAAAATTCAAGCAACTAAAATTCCCCAAAGGGATAAACTCATAGTTTTACCTCAAGGCAAAATCCATTTACTCTGCTTTCTATTTCACCTAGTTATTTCAATATCAAAAAAGATTTGAGTCCATTGTATGTTTAGGAAATGTTAAGAGTTTTACTTTATAAGAAAATAATACTATGGGCTATTTTTAATTTCTGGATATTTTAAGATGAGCATGACTTTTTTTGATGATATGATAGAAGTTAATGCAAGAAATAAAAGATGTTTTTTCTTGTTAGAACAAAAAAGACTAAGAGCATATTACATTATTTTCCATTCATTGTATAATTCATTTGTTGAATGTATATTCAAAACATATCTTAATATTAATAGATTATATATAAGTAATGAGGGTTAATATTAATAAAAAAAACTCTTGTCTAAAGTGATTTAAGTTTTATGAAGCACTTTTAAGCTCACCCAGAAAGGAAGGCAGTGCAAATTTTATTATTTCAACTTTACAGATCAGAAAATTGAGGCAAAAGAAATTAAATAATATGTTCACATAATTATTGAATGCTAGAGCTAATACCACCCAAAACTTATGCTCGTCTTAATGTGCCATGTTGCCTGTCCATTATTACAGTTGAACTACATTGCAATGTAAATAAATTATGGGGATTATAATGACCAATATTTATATAATGCTTAATGATTTACAATGCAGAATATCACAGAATCATAGTATTCTATGTCATTTGCTGTTTATGTCAATCAATTCAAGAAAAAGAACCATTTGACTAGAGACCTCTAATAAAAAGAATCATTGTTAGGAAGATTTTATTACTTCAAACATAAATTTGTTATTTTAAAACTTTCACCTGTTGTTCCTGATTTTCTTTTTCCAGAACAAACCTTTTCTATTTACTAACCCTTTAAATACATGAAGATTATTATATCATTTGAAATTTACAACATCCTGGGGAGATAATATTTTATAAACAATGAAAGCAAGGGTCAGGCAGATTAAGTTATTTGCTCATGGTTATAGAATTAGTAAATTTCTGAAGTCAGATTTAAATTTTGGTTTTCTTAGTAAGATATTATTAAAGGTATATCAGAGATATAGATATCATTTTCTAAAATCTTGAATTAATTATATATTTCTGCTTTTGATACTCTTTGCCATTGTTATTGATTAAATCACATCTATCTATAGATTTGTTTTCTTTCCCAAGAAACATTATAATACCGTCATTTAATTATTAGTAACTTTGTAAGAACACATAATTCCTATGTGACATAGATTATTCATAAACAAAAATATAAGGAAAATGAATCACAATTCATTACCTTTTATGAGTAAAATATGAGATTATTTTTTTAAAAAGGTAAAAATAAAACTAAAAAGAAAATTATCCAACAATTTCACTAAGGAATATAGAAGTTTAAATATCAAATAAAATATTATCCAATAGACTATAGCAATGCATTCACACAATCAAGCAGGGTAATACCAAGTATGCAAGACTATTCATCATTAAAAAAAATTATAGGCATATGTCAGAGATATTGTGGGTTTAGGTTTGGTTATAGACCACCACAATAAAATGAACATCACAATAGAGCAAGTCACATGGATTTTTTTGGTTTCCCAGTGCATATAAAAGTTATTTTCACCCTATACTGAAGTCTATTAAGTGTGCAAAACTATTATGTATAAAAAACCCCAACTTAATTAAAAATATTTTATTGCTAAAAATGTTAACCATAATCTGAGACTTCAGCAAGTTGTAATCTTTTTCCTGGTAGAGGGTCTTGTCTTATTTTTTTCATTAATTTATTTTGAGTTATCAACCATCACTTCCAAAACCTTTCGAGTTTTAATTTTTTCTGCCCCTCCCTCCCCAAGACAGGACACAGTCTGATGTAGGCTATACATATACATTCCTATTAAACATATTTTCACATTAGTCATGTTGTAAGGAAGAATTAGAAACAATAGGAGGAATGACAAGAAAGAGGAAACAAAACAAAACAGAAGAAAAAAAAGAACAAATAGAGTGCCTCGATCTGTATTCAAACTCCATAGTTCTTTCTTTGGATGTGGATAGCATTTTCCTTCATGAGACTTTTGGAGATGTCTTAGATCCTTGCATTGCTGAGAAGGGCTAAGTATATCAAAGTTTGTCATCACACAACATGACTGTTACTGTGTACAACATTCTCCTGGTTCTGCTTACTTCACTCAGTATCAGTCCGTACAAGTCTTTCCAGGTTTTTTTTCTGAAGTCTGCCTACTCATGATCTCTTACAGCACAATAGTATTACATTACATTCATATACCACAACTTGTTCAGCCATTCCCCAATAGATGGGCATCCCCTCAATTTCCAATTCTTCGCCACCACAAAAAGAGCTGCTATAAATATTTTTGTACATATGGGTCCTTTTCCCTTTTTATGATCTTTTTAGGATACAGCCATAGAAGTTCTTGCCTTGGTGTTAACGACAGCTGACTGTTCAGTATTGTGGTTGATTAAGATTGGAGTGACTGTGGTAATTTCTTCAAACAAGATAATAATTACGGTTGTCACATTGATTAACTCTTTTTTTTCACTTGAATACTTAGAGGTCACTGTCAGGTTATTAATTGGCCTAATTTCCATATTATTGTATCTGGGGAATAGGGAGGCCTGAGAAGGAGAAAAGATGGTAGACCTTCAATTGGAATAGTCATAACATATACAACATTTATCCATTTAAGTTCACCATTTTGTATGGGTGCAGTTCATGGAGTCCCAAAACAATAACAATTGTCACATCAAAAAATCAATGATCATATATCACTATAACAGATATAATAATAATGAAAAAGTTTGAAATATTGTGAAAATCAACAAAATATGACACAGAGATAAGATATATGCTGTTGGAAAAATGACACCAATATACTAGCTCAATGTAGGGTTGCCACAAACCTTCAATTTATTAAAAAAAATAAAAAAAAACACAATATCTGTGAAGCACTATAAAGTGAAGTTTAATAAGACAAAATATGCCTCTAATCAATGTAGGCTTTAAGTATGGTTATTGTTTCTTTTTTCTGATTTTTTTCAGTATATCTTTACAATTAATACATTTTAAAAAAAATTGGCAACCAGATGTAAGTGGATGATAATGATTAGGTAATAAGCATGACTGGGAAGCAAAGAGATATGTCACCAATTATATAGAAGGAAACATCTAATGAATAGTGCTACACATCCTTAACATGTCTGTGAAAAAAAAGAAACAAACAAACAACTATATTAAAGAATCAATTTGATAAAATTTCAATGTATATTGATACATTTTAAAGTTTACAAAATGCTTTCTCTGTTTTATCTCCTTTTGGGGAAGGTTACAGGTTATTTTTATAATTGTTCTATAGATAAGGAAGCTATGCTCAAATAAATTTTCATTTATCCATGATCACAAAGCCAGTAAGCATCAGAGTCAGATTTCAAATTCAGATCTTCATGCCTATAAGTCCAGCACTCCATAATGCCACTCAAATATCACAGATTTCAGATTATTGGTTATAATATGCAGTCACATTTAATATTATTAATTCCCTGACTTCTTTTAGCTGAAATTTAATTTATAAGTATTTGTTTTGATAAGCCCTTATCCCTAATCACATTCAACTACACACTCAATTTGCTTTCTTCATGGTTTTAAGAGGTGTATCAAAATATAGTGTTTAGAAATTTTTCATGAAAGTGATATCAATGTGTTGCTATGGAGAAAGGAATTTCCCAAGAAAATGATGATATGTTGAATGGTCATTAAAAAAATACATATTTTTCACATTAAAGGGAGTAGTATAAATATATTAAAATGTTCCTCTTCCCTTTGTTCACATGCCTCAGGCTTGGTGCCTCTATGCAGCAAAAATCTATACATGGAAATCCCAGGGGAATAGATTTTCATTTCTGAATTTCAGAAGTGAAGGTATAATTTTTTCCTATCTCAATCTTTGGCTTTTCTCTGTGAGCCAAATACATTAGTACCAATGATGGTAATACATATAATAAAACATATAACTCAAGGAAAGTTTTTAGTATGGTTATTGTTTCCATTTTTTTTGAATGATGCAGATTGCTACAAAAACATGACTTACCATCTTTATAAAAATGTATTCAGAAGCAGAGACTGGTCTCTTCTTTTTCATAAGAAATAGTACACTAGCCCTATTTCTGAAAATCACTGTATTTTTGTGAAGTTAAGGGTGCTGTCTTTAAATACTTGATGCAATCATTCACCAGATGTTTAGCTGAGCTCCTTACATATTTCATTTTTCATGTAAGGGAAGAAAAATACTTCAATGTGTTTTTACTAGCATTTCTAACAGGAAAAAATATTCTCATGGACAGAATTCCCAAATTTTATTTTTTTACTTATTTTTGATTCATTTGCCCTATTACATATTTGAAGTATGGTATAGTATAAAGTGCATTGCATTGGGAATTGAAGACCTCTGTTCATATCCTATCTTTAATACTCACTACCTTGGGAACATCGTTTAATCTCCATGAGCCTCTGGTCCCTAATTTGTAAAATGAATGTTGGGCTGGAGGGCCTCTAAAGTCCCTTTCATCTCTAAAATTATGAATTTAGAGAGGATGATGATGTCTAAATCTCCCTCCAGCTCGGCAGATCAAAAGCCATCTCTATCTGCCCATCCTAAGAAATTCATCCATATCTTTCCTTAAATTCATTACAGGGAATCTATCCAATGTTTTAGTTGCAATTTACTTGCTTTCTTCTGACACAGTAAGAGTACCAGTGGAACATTCTGTCTATCTGTCATTCCTCATTCTTGGCATGTAATCAGCTTATCTCTTCTGGTCTCACAATTTCGTGATGACATCTTTTATTGCTACTGGAGATCCTCATTCAATATATGTTAGAGTCTGTTCATACCTGAAATATACCTTTCCATTGCCCTCTGTAATATTCATTTTTTAATTCCTTGGAGACAGTGGTGTGCCCTTCTGCCTTAAAAAATTTTTGAAGAATTTTGGTTCTGAACTTAAAATTAAACTGTTCCTGTTCCTAATTAGAGGAGACAACTTGTACATACTGTATATAAGTATATTTAAGATATGCTTATTATAAACATTATTTTTCCCCTTTGTAGTGGTACTAGCAACTAGGAGAATTGGGATTAGAGATGAACTTAGAAGCAAAGTAGCACTTGAAAGAGGTGAGGAAGGGCTTCATTCTATACATCGATAACAATATTTGCAAAGATACTAAGGTAGGAGAGAAATTTTTGTGCAAAAAATGGTTTGGCTGGATCAAAGAGTTCATGAAGGGAAATGAGTCTAAAAAGTTAGGATAGAGTCAGGTTATAAAGGTCTTTAAATGTAAACTGATGTTTAAAATAACATCCTAGAGGTAATCAGGAGCCATTGGAGCTTATGGAATGGTGAGGTAACACGATCAATCCTAAGCTTTAGAAATTGCATTTAAATAGCTATGTGAAGCATGCGGTCAGCTTAGGGCAAGTCTGACAGTACTACTATGAAGTCCTTCACTCTGGAATCATGTTTTAAAATGTTAACCTTAGTTAACATTAATAATTTTTACTGCCATCTCATACTGCTGACTCATATTTGGTTTAAAGCCCCTAGATCTTTGAGATCCCCCAAAATAAACTGCTTTGTAGCCACATTTTTCTATTTTCCCTGGATGCCCTTTCATTTTGTATTTATAACTTCGATGTCTTGTACAGTGCTATGTACATAGTAGACACATTTAAAAAGTCTTTTTGAATTATTTTGGCTCCTTTACTTTTACAGTAGACTTTCCTAGCATTAGCCTACTCTCCAAAAATTTCTACAGATATCATTTTGGAACTTAGTTCTGTTAATTAAAGTATTACATATCTCACCAAACCTTACATCACCCCTAAAATTGATGAGTACAACTTAATTCAAGTTATTCATAAAGGATAGGACCCTGTGACTTAACTAAGGGTTTGTCTCTAATTTGACATGAAACCATTAGCAGCTTAGCTTCAGTTAGGCAACAAGTTCTAAACTTACTTATATATCTATCCCATCCATGTTTTTTTTCTATTTTGCCCATTAGGATATGATATTCTGGTAAGAAATCTGATGAAATCTAGAAATATTGTGTCAATGGCATTCTCCTGATCTATGATCAACTTAATAACCCTGTCAACAACAACAAAAATTTAGCATGAGTTTGGCACTCCTTGTTTTTTAATAAACCTATACTGTTTATTACTGTTTTTCTTTTGCAGGACTTACAAACTTTTTTTCATATTATTATTAGACCTATAATTTTACTGCTATTAGAAACTCACAAAGAAGATACTCTTCCCACCCCAATTCAGATTGGTAACTGCCCTGTATTTTATAGTCTTAAAGAGTTTCCTGGCTTACTAAGAAATTAAAGATTTGTTCAAAGGTCACAAATTAGCATGTGTCAGAGATGGGATTTGAACCCAGGTTTTCCTTTCTATCTACTATGCTATGCTGTCTTTAATAAACCTACTGTTCATAAACCTAGTATAATATAATCTAGCTTTATATAGATTTGCTTAGCTAACATTATTAGGTAGTTCATCAATTGATAATATTAAAATGAAAAGGAGTACAAAAACCTAAAGTACTCCTGAAGATACTAAAAAATTAGTCAAAATAATATCTTAGGAATGTTCTTTTACATTTTATGATCATAAATTTATGACTGTTTTGTAGTTTAACATATTTCGTGATCTACATGAAAATGAAGTGGAAAAGATTTCAGAAGGCAGAAAGGATGAAGCCAATTGTCAAACCAGCAAGGAAAGATTGATCTGTGAGCTGAGAGCAGAGGTATGTCTTTGTTTTTATTTTTGCATTACTACCTTGCATTGGCATAATATACTATTAGAAGCATGTTGTATAAATCTACTTAAATAGTTAATATTATGCATAGCATAAATAAATGAAATGTGCTGATTTTAATGCATGGGCAGATCATTTTAAAGAAACAACTTTGTCAAAAACTTATACACATGAAATTAAATAGCATGGAGTTGTTATTTGATATAAAAACAATGCAATGGTATCAGTTCTCAACAGATCCTGAGCAATTTTAATGCTACAAAGATATAACATTTGAGTACTCTAAGATTTCTGAGCCCAAGGCATGTCTTTCTTTGAGTAAAATCTCATTAAAAGTTCAATCTGTTGTGGGGTTTGATGTGTCAGACTATTGTCACATCCAATGACATAAATCAAGTGTTGCCTGGAGTTTCTGGTGGACCTAATGGTATTCTTGGCAAAGCATTTTAGTAGGGAGAGACAAGCAGAGTAGATTTATTTTTGTTACATCTAATTTATGACTGAGGTACTTGTCAAATGAAATGGCAGAAAACAGGTTTTTATTTTTGTCATTCCAAAAGAAACAGAAGAATTGTCACAGATTGTAAGCTTTTTGTTTTTATCCTGATTTGGTAAAAGCAAAAATAATTATTACAAAAAATTGAGGCATTTATACTTTCAAAACTCATGACCTTTATGTTTGCATGTTGCCTAAATGAAGAACTGTGGAAATCTGGGGGCAGCTAGGTGGCATAGTGGATAGAACACTGGCCCTGAAGTCAGGAGGACCTGAATTCAAATCCAGCCTCAGACCAAACACTTGACACTTACTAGCTGTGTGACCCTGGGAAAGTCACTTAACCCCAATTGCCAAAAAGAAAAAGAATTGTGGAAATCAGGAATTCTTGTATAGTAAATTAAATACTCCAAGAAATAATTTTTTTTTGTAGTAAACTGTGTGAGAGGGGGAGGTAAAAGTAATAAATTCTTTTTGGTCTATATCTTTTTAACATTTTCAAAGAAAATGTGGAAAAGTGGTGCCTAGATGGTGGAGAGAAGGCAGGGACTTGCCTGAGCTCTCCTGAATTCCCTTCCAAACAACTTTAAATAATGCCTCAAAATGAATTCTGGAGTGGCAAAGCCCATGAAAGGATGGGGTGAAATAACTTTCCAGCCCAAGAAAATGTACAAGGATTACAGGAAAGATCTGTCTAACTCTGGAAAAAGGGGAGAACAGCCCAGTGCAGGCAGTGACCAAGTACGCCAGTGTGAGGCTTCTAGCAACCAGCACAGATCAGCAATTGAGGCCCTGTGGCCCTGGAACAGTAGTCCAGAAGCACATAGGGTCAGCTGTGAGGCTGCTTGCCCCCATTGCAAGAGGTGAGTGGCCAAGCCCAGAGACCTCAGCACAGCAGGTTATTGACCAGGCCTCTGGCCCTTGGTGCAAGAAGCTTGGGACAGTGCCCTATACCACAGAAGAAGAACTCAACTTAAAATTCCAGTCATGAAATAGACTGAAAAATGAGCAAAAAACAACAAAAACAAACCTGACCAAAGAAAGCAAGTATGGCAGTAGGGAAGATAAAACACAAACTCAAAAGAGAACAACATTGTCAAAACACTTATATACAAAGCCTCAAAGAAAAATGTGAATTAATCTTAGACAAAAAAAAATACCTGGAAGAGCTCAAAAAGCATTTTAAAAATAAAACAAGAAAGGTAGAATAAAAATTGGGAAAAGAAATGAGAGTTATGCAAGAGAATCATGAAAAAAAGAGTCAACAGCATGGCAAAGGAAGCACAAAAAGGGAAAATAAGTACAAAAACACACTGAAAAAGAAAATACCTTCTTAAAAAGCAGAATTTGCCAAATGGAAAAGGAGGTACAAAAGCTCATTGAAGAAAATAAATCTTTAAAAATTAGAATTGAGCAAGTAGAAGCTAATGACTCCATGAGATATCAAGACATGACCAAACAAAACAAAATAATGAAAAAAATAGAAATGAGTGTGAAATATCTCATTGGAAAAGCAACTGACCTGGAAAATAGATCCAGCAGAGATAATTTAAGGATTACTGGACTAGATGAAAGCCATGATAAAAAAAAGAGCTTAGACATCATCTTTCAAGATACCATCAAAGCTTCCTTGGTATCCTAGAACCAAAAGGTAAAATAGAAATCAAAAGAATCCACTAATTATCTCCTGAAAGAGATCCCCAAATGCAAACCCATAGGAATATTATATTCAAATTCCAGAACTCTGAGGTCAAGGAGAAAATGCTGCAAGCAGCCAGAAAAAAAAAAAAAAAAAACAATTCAAATATCAAGGAGCCATAGTCAGGATTTCACAGAATTTAGCAGCTTCTATGTTAAAGAATTTGAGGGCTTGGAAAATGTAAAGGAGCTGGGATTACAACCAAGAGTCACCTCCTCAGCAAAAACCAAGGATAATCCTTCAGGAAAAAAATGGATATTCAATGAAATAGAGGACTTTCAAGCATTTTGTTTGAACAGATCAGGGTTAAATAGGAAATTTGATTTTCAAATACAAGATTCAAGAGAAGCATAAAAAGGTAAACAGGGAAGAGAAAACACAAGGGATTCAATTAGGTTAATCTGTTTATATTACTAAATGAGATGATTAAGAATTATATCAATATCATGGCAGTTAGGAAGTATATGCTACCACTTCTAGTCTGTACCCCAAAGACATCATAAAAATGGAAAAAAGACCCACATACACAAAAATATTTATAGAAGCTCTTTTTGTGGTGGCAAAGAATTGGAATGAGGGGATACTTATCAATTGGGGACTGGCTGAACAAGTTGTGGTATATGAATGTAATGGAATACTATTGTGCTATAAGAAATGATGAGCAGGTGGACTTCAGAAAAACTTTGAAAGACTTGTATGGACTGATGCTGCATGAAGTGAGTAGAACCAGGAAAATATTGTACATAGTAATAGTTACACTGTGAGAGGACTGACTTTGATAGACTTAGCTCTTCTCATCAATGCAAGGATCTGAGACAACTCCAAAAGGCTCGTGATGGAAAATACTATCCACATCCAAAGAAATAACTATGGAGTCTGAATTCAGATGGAAACCTACTATATGCTCCCTTTTTCTTTTGTTGTTTTGTTTTGTTTCTTCTTTCTCATGGTTCCTCCCATTTCTTTTAATTCTTCTTTACATCATGACTAATATGAAAATATGCTTAAAATGAATGTATAAATAAAGCCTATATCAGATTGCATGCCATCTTGGGGAGTGGGGAGGAGAGGGAGGGGAAGAAAATTTAAAACTCAAAATGTTATGGAAGTGAATGTTGAAAACTAAAAATAAACAAATTAATAGTTTTTTTTAAAGGAGTATACACAGAGGGTGAAGGTATGAGATGACTTAGGATGATATAAAAATTAAGGGGTGAGGAGGGTTGCATTGGGGGAAGAGGGAAGTGAGAGGTAGAATGGATTAAATTTTCTCCCACAAAGAGGTACAAAAGACCTATTACAATGCAGTGAAATATGGGGCAGGTGAGCATACCTTGATCCTTACTCTCATCTCAGTTGGAAGATAAAAATCTTCCTATGTGGAAGTAGAAATGGAAGGGGATAAGAAAAGAGGAGACTGATAAAAGGGAAGGAAGATTGGGGAGAAGGTGGTCAGAAGAAAAACACTGATGAGGAGGGATAGGGTAAAAGGAGAGAGAGAGAGAGAGAGAGAGAGAGAGAGAGAGAGAGAGAGAGAGAAACAGTGGAAAATAGGATGGAAGGAAATATACAGTAATCATAAGCAAGAATGTGAATGGAATGGAGTCACCAACGAAAAAGAAGCAGATAGCAAAGTGGATTAAAAATCAGAATCCTGCAATATGCTGTTTTACAAGAAACACATTTGAATCAGAGAGACATGCACAGAGTAAAGGTAAAAGGTTGAAGCAGAATCTATGATACTTCAGCTGAAGTTAAAAAAAATAAAGCAGGGGTAGCAATCATGATCTCAGACAAAGCAAAAGGAAAAGTAGATTAAATTAAAGATATAAGGAAGGAAGCTACATCTTGCTAAAAGGTACCATAGATAATGAAATAATATCAATACTAAACTTATATAGCATCCAGACATTTAAAGAAGTTAAATGAGTTCCAGGAGGAAATAGACAACAAAACTGTACTAGTGTGGTATCTCAACATCCTCCTCTCAGAACTAGATAAATCTAACCACAAAATAAACAAGAAAGAAATTAAGAGGTGAATAGAATTTTAGAAAAGTTGGATATGATAGACATCTGGAGAAAATTGAATGCGGATAGAAAGGAACATAACCTTTTTCCTCAGCAGTACATGGCACTTACACAAAAATTGGTAGTGTATTAAGGCATAAAAACCTCATGATTAAGTGCAGAAAGGGAGAAATATTAAATGCATCCTTTTCAGATCATGATACAATAAAAATTACATTCAATAAAGGGTCATGGAAAGAAAAATTAAAATTAATTGGAAACTAAATAATCGAATCCTAAAGAATGAATAGGTCAAAGAACAAATCATAGAAACAATTAATAATTTCATTACAGAGAATGACAACGAGACCACATGACAAAATTTATGGGATTCAGCCAAAGTTTTATTTGGAATAGCTTTTATTTCTTTAAAAACTTACTTAAGTCAAATAGACAAAGAGCAGATCAATGAATTAAGCATGCAAGTAAAAAAAATAGAAAAAGAAAAAATTAAAAATCCCCAATTAAAGACCAAATTGGAAATCTTCAAAATTAAAGGAGAGACTAATAAAACTGAAGTTAAGAAAACTATTGAACTAATAAATGAAACTTAGTTGGTTTTACAGGAAAAAAATAAAGTAGATAAAGCTTTGAAAGAAGAAAACCAAATTGTCATATCAAAATGAGAAGAATGATTTTACAACCAGTGAAAAGGAAGTTAAAGCAATAATTAGGAGTTATTTTGCTCAATTCTATGCCAATAAATTTGACAATCTAAAATATGTTACCAAGACTAAAAGAAGAGGAAATAGAATACTTTAAAAAAAGACAAAAGAAATTGAATAAGCCATCGTAAGTCCCTAAGAAAAAATCCCCAGGGTGTGATGGATTCACAAGTGAATTCTACCAAATATTTAAAGGATCATTAATTTCTGTGTTTTTAATTTAAATTTTTTATTTATTTTTACTTCTTTAAAAAGTATTTTATTTTTCCAATTACATGAAAAGATTATTTTCAACATTAATTTTTGAAAGATTTTTGAGATTGAAATTTTTATCCCTCACTACTTCCCTTCTGCCCTTCCCAAGATGTCAAGCAATCTGACATATGTTGTACATGTGCAATAATGTTAAACACATTTCTACAATAGTTATGTTGTGAAAGAGGAAATAGAACAAAAGAGGGGAAACACACAAATATTGAAAATACTATGCTTTGATCTTTGTTTAGACTCCATCAGTTCTTTTTCTGGATGTATATAGCATTCTCCATCATGAGTCTTGGAATTGTCTTGGATCATTGTATTGCTGAGAAGAGCTAAGCCAACCATAGTGGATCACTGTACAGTGTTACTGTTACTGTGTACAATGTTCTCCTGGTTCTTCTCACTTCACTCAGCAACAGTTCCTGTAAATCTTTCCAGGTTTTTCTGAAATCAGGCTACTCATAATTTATTATACAACAATAGTATTCCATTACATTTTGACTAAACATAACACTCATTCCTATTAAAAACACAAGAGACCAAAGGAATAAAGGAAACTTACCTTAAATTGATAAGTACTATCATTCTAAAACCATCAGCAAACATTATCTATAATGCAGATAAGTTAAAAACCTTCCCAATAAAATCAGGGGTTTTAGATGCCCAGTGTCACAACTATTATTCAATATTGTACTAGGAATGTTATATATAGCAATAAGAAAAGAAAAAAAAAGAAATTGAAGAAATTAGAATAGGCAATAAGGAAAGAAAACTATCAGTCTTTGCAGATGATGTGAGGGTATACTCAGAGAATCATAAAGAATCAACTAAAAAAAACTACTTGAAATAATTAACAACTTTTGCAAATTTGCAGGGTGTAAAATAAACCCACATAATTCATCAGCATTTTTATACATAACCATCAAAGCAGAGCAGCAAGAGATGGAAAGAGAAATTCTATTTAAAATAACTGTAGACAATATAAAATACTTGGCAGTCTACCTGCTAAGACCAACCCAGGAACCACATGAAGACAGTTACAAAACACTTCTCACACCAATAAAGTCAGATCTAATAATTGGAAAAATATAAATTGCTTATGGGTAGGCTGAGTCAATATAATAAAAATGACAATTCTACTTTATTCATTTACTTATCACCAATCAAACTACCAAAACTATTTTATAGAGCTAGGAAAAATGACAAAATTCATCTGGAAGTACAAAAGATCAAGAATATCAAGGGAATTAATGAAAAGAAATGCAAGGGAAGAGGGCCAAGCCATAGCAGATCTCAAACTATATTATAAAGTGGTAATTATCAAAACAAGTTGGTACTGGCTGAGAAACAGAGTGGTTGATCAGTGGAATAGATTAGGTACTCAAGACACAGTAGTTAATGGCCATAGTAATCTACTATTTAATAAACCCAAAGAACCCAGCTTCTGGGATTAGAACTCACTATTTTGCTGGGAAAACTTGAAAATGGTAGGGCAGAAAGTAGGTATAGATCAATATCTTACACTACATATGAAGATAAAGTCAAAATGGGTATGTGATTTAAACATAAAGGGTGATAAAAGGAAATTAGGAGAGCGAAGAATAATTTACCTTTCAGATCTATCAAGCAGGGAAGAACTTATGACCATACAAGAGACAGAGAACATTTATAAATATGAAACGGATAATTTTAATTTTATTTAATTAAATAGCTTTTGCACAAAGAAAACCAATTTAACCAAGATTAGAAGCAAAGCAGAAAGCTGGGAAACAAGTGTTTCTGATAAAGATCTCATTTCTCTAATATATAGAGAACTGAGTCAAATTTATAAGATTACAAGTTATTCCCCACTTGATAAATGGTCAAAGGATATAAACAAACAGTTTTAGATGAAGAAATCAAAGCTATCTATAGTCATATAAAAATGCTTTAAATCACTATTGATTAGAGAAATTCAAAATAAAATAATTCTGAGGTACCATCTCACACCTATCAGATTGACTAATATGACAGAAAAGGAAAATGATAAATGTTGGAGAAGATATGGGAAAATTGAGATACTAATATACTGTTGGTGGAATTATGAACTGATCCAACTTTTTTGGAGAGCAATTTGGAACTATGCCCCAAAGGTTACAAAACTGAGACTATCCTCTGATCCAGCAATACCACTACTAGTTCTGTATCCCAAGGAGACAAAAAGAGGGAAAATATTTATAGGAGCTCTTTTTGTATTGCTTGAATTGTATTGCTTGTATTTGCTAAGAATTGGAATTTGAAGGGATGTCCATCAATTAGGGAATGGCTGAACAAGTTGTGGTATATGATTGTAACAGAATACTACGTGTTGTAAGAAATGACGAACAGGATGATTTCAGAAAAAAACAAACAAACAAACTGGAAAATCTTACATGAACTTACTGAAGTGAAAATTTTATATGAACAAACTGAAGTGAGAAGAACCAGAACAATATTGTACACAATAACAGCAATACTGTATGATGATCAACTGTGACAATTCTGAAAAGTCATGATGAAATATGCTATCTATCTCTAGAGAAAGAACTGATGGAGTCTGAATACAGATCAAAGCATACTATTTGCATTCTCTCTCTCTCTCTCTCTCTCTCTTTGTGCTTGTGGTTTATTTTTTCTTTCTTTATTTTTGGTCTGCCATTTCTTTTACAACATGACTAATATGTTAATGAAAATTCACTTTATTCAATAATAAAAAAATAAAATGCATTTCAATCCCTTGCACAAGGTTGAGTTCCATTCAGAGTAACCAGGATTTTCATTATCATATATGTGTAGTAGCAATATGAAAAAAATGGAAGGAAAATAAAATATGAGAATTTTTCAAAGATCATTCTGTACACACCTGTGTCCCACTCATAGATATGTTTTCTTTTTAGTTTAATCCTCTTGAGGAAATAATTTAATCTTTCTGAGTCTAAATACTTTATTTTTGCAATTGTGATAAAGTTATATTTCTGGTCTTCAGGTTGATTCTATTATTTTGAGATTATTTTTCATTTCTAATATCTATGATTCTTTGAGAAAGAAGAATAGAAATAAAATCTAGTCATCATGAGAATATGTTTCTCATACTGAAACAGTACAAAATTAGGACAATTTTTTCTTTAGAGAAAAGTTTTTTTTTTTGAAAAACAGAAAGGAGGAATATATTTTAGTAAATAGTCAGTTCTTTAAAGCCTGGCTTCTTCGGCACCATTATTTTATTCATTTAGGTAACTAGTTGTCTATCATGCTATTCCTAGAGAGAATTTCTATATATTCTAAAGCTCTAGTCTTTGCTCCATATAGGCTAAGTAGAAATCAACTATACCTGTGACTAAATTGCTTTGATACAAATACATGTTTTCCATTCTAAATCACAATTTTCTTAGCACTTAACTTGATAACTTGATATCTATGTATGTATCTATTTATCTGTCTCTATTGTTATATTTATATATACACTATACACATGCATTCTAGTGGTTAGCACAGTGCCTTGCATACAGTAGTCATTTAATAAATGTTTATTAAATTGAATTATTGAATTGAACATATACAAATATATGCATGTATGTATATGCGTGCTATATATGTGTATCATTCAGGTTGATTATATGATGATTTCCTAAATACTATCACTGTAAGTTCTTAGACTTAGAATGGTAAAAGACTTTTTGAGCCATGGTGATGTTGAGGTTTAGATTCAGGGTGCTGGGACCCTGAAATAGCAACATGTGGGTCCTGCCTGAATGAATTCGACCTAAGACTTCTTTCTGCCAAAGACAAGGTTTATTAAAGATTCACCCAATGGGCCAGACTCTTAAGGAATCTGAACATTTATGATGCTCATATTGATAAGCAAGCTAGAGTGAATCTCAGCCATTGGCTACATTTTAAGAATCTGAGCACCTTAAATGTAGACAAAATGGATCTTAGATACAGAAAAACTGTGGGAGGGATCTGGGAGTGGTCAAGTAGTTTGGGGTGACTGGAGGAGGAGTCTGGGAGAAGGGGTTGAGGGAAGATATTGATGGGAGTGCCTGGGAGGTACAATGGGGTCTAAATAGGATCAAGGGTGGGAAATGGCCTGGGGAGATAGGGAGATAAGAGACAATAAGTGTTGGGCTGGATCAGAATTGGGAGATTAGGCATAGCCACAAAGAAAGTAGCCATAATGAAAGGTCAGTTGATGGGATTACTAGGATTATCAACAAAGATTTGGCCAGGTAGGACAAGAAGAAAACTCAAGGAGAGTTGAGGGGTGGGGTTTCCCAGGGCCCAATACACCATCATTTCCCCTTCAAACAAATGAGACCCAGATTCTTTTGGGGTAAAGGGAAAAGGTCTCAGCTTGGGCCCATACCTCATCATTGATATATTTACAATGACCTTTCTACTTTCTGACCTCGTCCTTACTGTCATTAGAGTTTTGAATTTACAAGCAAACTCACCATAGTTAGAGACAAATGGATTCTGACTTGTAGGACAATTCTCATGAATTTGATCTTGTTTGATAACAGCCTAATAGAAAAGCCAGTTAGCCACTATGAACTCCAAACCCCATGAACCCTGTGAACCCCTGCCCTAAGAAAGAGACAAATGAAATTGGGGTACATGTGTCCATGGTTTAATTTCTCTCGAGGTAGCTTGACGTGCATTGCATGAGAGTAGTCCAAAACTGGGGTCCCTAAAGGGGTCAGTTTAGAACTAATTTAGTTTGGGATTTTGGTGTACAGCCTTATATGCTCTTTGAAGAGTAGGTATTCCCAAGGGGTGCCAATCAATCATGACTGGTCAACATACTAAGAGGTGGGTGGTTTCCTTAGATCACTTATTCCATCAAAGGAAATACCACCCCCAGTATTGGAAGTCTGTCTCCACCCAAACCTAAGTAGGATAAAATCAATTTAGGTCTGTGACAGGGTACCTTGTTCCTCACCCCAAAAAGAATTTGGTTCCCATTTGTCTACAGACTTTCCTTGAACTGTCCTACTTGGTCAAGGAACTCTATACTTGACCACTCCTAGATCCCTCCTACAGCCTTTCTGAATATAAGGTCCATTTTTTGTCTCCACTAAGATGCTCAGATTCTGGGGCATCTAGGTGGCACAGTGGATAGAGCACCAGCCCTGAAGTCAGGAGTACCTGAGTTCAAATCTGCCTCAGACCAAACACTTGACACTTACTAGCTGTGTGACCCTGGGGAAGTCACTTAACCCCAGTTGCCTAAAAAAAAAAAAGAAGAATGAAAAATTTAAAAAAAAGATGCTCAGATTCCTGAAGAAACTAGCCAATGGGGTCTCAGATTCCTTAAGAGTCTGACCAATATGGCAGAACTTTAATAAGCCTTTGGTCAGAGGGCTGTTGGGGAGTGGGGGGGGTGGGACTGGGCTGAGCTCTGAGTCTCCAAGACACAGATTACCAAGAGAAATCATTTTTAACACCTCCAAGAGGTTTTAACCAACAGGGGTTGGTTTAACAGGGGTTAACATTTTATTTTCCTGGGACTGTCTTGGTTTTAAAGAATAATATTATATACATGAATCCTTATTCAAAGAGGCTCATTTAGACATATAGAGGTCAGTATTATACCTGCATGAATGCCTAGTGTGGAATAAAAGATAGGGAGCTAGCCTAAGAGTCAGGCAGACATGCATTCTAGTCCTGCCTCCAAAAGATACTGACTTTGTGAGCCTAGGCAAATCACTTAACCTTTCAGAGTTTGATAAAATTCTTTAAGATTTTAAGTTGCAGAGAAGGTATAGATCAACACTGGTTAAGGAAGTTCCTTTATCTGGAGTTTCCCATCCCAATGAAAATACAAGTCTGCATCCCATTTTTTCCAATCATTATTAAAAAATAATAACTCACAGTCACAGAGTTCTTAACAGTTTACAAATCAATTCCCTCACAATTGTAGACAGTATAATTTTTGCTACTTTAAAGATGAGAAATCTGATACTAAAAAAGTTAAATGTATTACCCAAGGTCATACAGCTAAAGAGTAGAATTTGTCATTAAACATTCATCCTCTTATTCCAAATGCCATGCTCTATTCACTATTTTCAATTAATTTTAATGAATTAAAATTGATTTTCTTTCTCTTTGAATCATTTCCTTATATACTTGCTGCAAAGAGTTTTTGATCGCCTTTTTTACTTCTAATTTTATTTGCATTGGTTTTGTTTGTACAAAGTGTTTTAATTTGATGTAATAAAAATTGTCTAGTGTATCTTTTGTGATCCTTTATATATCTTGTTTGGTCATCAATTTTTCTAGAGGACTTGGGCAGATCATTTTACAGCTTGGAAAAATGGCTTTTAAATGTGGCTGCCCTGCCCCACTCTGGCACTTAAGGAAAGGAATGTTAGCTGGTTTATGAAACCCAGCTGTTCTCTTACAAACTTGGCCAGGAAAAAAAAAATAAGCCATCTCAACCAGATTTTACTGGTTCTGTCTCACATTTCTAGACCAGGTCACCCCAAATCTTGATGAGGGTAGTAGCAAGAACAATGGGACACGTGGCTCTGGAAAGACTTAGCTTAAGCTGACTTTTGTTTATAGGGTGAACAAATAAGGGTCCTTGCCCAGGTAGATGCCTTGGAGGTTAAGACTGATCACATTACTGGGATCATACCCTTATGCAGCTTCTTGCCTTTTCAGGAATGAGGTCTTGTTAAATTAGGAGGAAAATGGATAAATTACAAATAAATAACTGGTTATAAATATAATAGTATAATATTTTGTATTACCCAGAAAGATATTTTTCCCTTGTGTCTCTAATTTGTTTATATTATCACCCTTTATATCTTATCCATATACCTTGGAGTTTGTTGTTCTTGTTCAGTGATATCTGACTCTTCCTGACCCCATTTTTTTTTTTTTTTGGTTAAGGATGCTGGAGTGGTTTGCTATTTCCTTCTCCAGCTCATTTTACAGGTGAGGAATTGTGCAAGCAAAGTTAAATGACACAGCTAGTAAGTGTATGAGGCCAGATTTGAACTCAGGTAATCCTGATTCCGGTCAGTCATCTATCCACTGCACCACCTATCTTGGTATAAAACATGAAATGTTGGTCTCTATCTAGTTTCTGCTTGACTATTTTCCAGTTTTCTCAGCAAGTTTTCTCAAATATAAAGTTTGGCTTTATTAAATACTAGATGAATGTCTTCATTTGTTTCAAAAAGGTGTTCCTCTGATAATCTATTATGCTAGTTTACTTCTCTATTTTGTAACCATTATTGAATCATTTTTGATTGTTGCTTAGTAGTAAAATTTGAAATCTAGGAGGTAGGTGCCCTTCCTTCCTGTGCTTTTACTATTTCCTATGATATTCTTGAATTTTTTTTCCTCTAGATGAACTTTATTTTTGTTCTATAAAGCAATACCTTAGTACATTATTTAGTAAGCAATGGATAATTAAATTATATTATATAGTGCTGTCCTTTTAAAAATAGCTCTGCCTATCCATAAGAAATCACTGTTTCTCTATTTTAGTCTATCTTTGTTTCCATAAAGTTTTTTTGAAGATGTATCCATATAGATCCTGAGTGGTAATTAGACTCCAGAGTACATAATATACTCCATGGTTATTTTAAATGGAATTTCTTTTTCTATCTTTTCCTGCTGGGTTTTCTTATTAATTTACAAAAATGTTTATGACTTCTGTGGAAGTAGTCTATATATTGTAACTTAAGTAGTTAAATTACCTTAGTTGACTCTACTTTTCTTTAAATATGTTATCATTTGCAAAAGTAATAATTTTATTCTTTATGTATTCTCTCAATTTTTTTCTTTTTTATTTTAATAGCTAGAATTTCTAGGTCTTCATCAAATAGTACTGATGACAATAGACATCTGTTTTAACCTTTCTACTTACTATTTCATGCTAACTCTATCATACTCAAATAACAAACATTATAAAGTATCTAGTATATGCAAATTTATGATACAAGCTAAGGATGCTATGGTAAAAATGAAACACTATTGACTGTCAGGAGCTTGAATTTACTGAAAGTTGAGTGTGGAAAAAATACAACATATGTTGATAAGTAAATATAAAACAATTTGGAGAGATAGAAAACACTAACACTGATGGGATTTAGTGGGCATTTACTGAGGAAGTAATTGAGCTGAATATTGAAAGAAGATAAAAATCTTGAGTAAAAGTTGAGGAAGAATTGGATTCTAGGGATGGGAGAAAGTCCACATAAATGCATAGAGACAGGAAATAGCATATAAAATTCAAGGACTAATCAGCTAATTCACCAGTTTAACTGGAATGGAGAATTAGATATTATGAACTAAGACTGGAAAGTTGGGTTGGAAAAACATAGAAATCTTTCAAATTTAAGATTGAGAAGTATATATATATATATATATATATACACATTATATATATATATATACACACACATTATATATATATACATTATATATATATATATATAGGTCATAGAGGCTGTAGGAAGTCAGTGAGAGTTTTTTGAGCAAAGAAGTGATATGGTTAGTTCTACACCCTAGGAAGATTATTTTTGTAGATGTGTGGAAGATGGATTACAATATAGTCTAGGAATACTACTTGCTAAATATTATAATAGTTCAGATGAAAATTGAATAGAAATTGAATAGTAGGATGATATGAGTAGAGAAAAAGGTACTAAATTGAGAGATGTCATAGATGTATAAATTACAGCACATGACAAGAAATTGTATATAGAAGGAGGGAAGGAGAGAAAAAAAGTATAAAAGTTAACTCTGAGTTTATAAACTTGGGTGACTGGAAAATTAGTGGTGCCTTGAACAAATGTAGGGAAATTTGGGAAAATGATCAATTCCATTTTGCATGTATTAATTTTGAGATGCTGATGATATATACTGGTAGAGATAGTTAGCAGTAGTTGGAGATGCAGGACTGGAAGTCCAGAGTGAGTTTGATGTTAAAAATATAAATTTGGAAGCCACTTGAATAGAAATAATAATTGAATACCAGAGGGATGATTATATCCTGAATAGAGTGTAGTGAGAAATGAGAATAGATCTCAGGATAGAATCTTAGAGAAAACATGCATATAGGCATGGTTGAAGGATGATGATTCAGCAAAGGAAACTGAAGAATGGTCATGTAGGCAGGAGAACCATGAGACTTAAGTGTCACGAATACCATGGCAAGAACTTTTGAAGTGACATCAGTTGTATATTGAAATCTCTAAGTGTTTGAGATAGAACAGTGTTTGAAGTAGATAGGAAGGCTGGGGCACAGTTATTGAATTCAAAAAAAGGAGAGAAAGTGACTTAGAGACCAAAGGATCACAACAACATGAATATGGAATAGTGTATTAAAAGATAGATAGTATGAGAAGTTGTAGGCTGACCCAAGAGTGATAGGAAATATTAATATGGTATTTTTTACATTCTTAGTAATGAACACCTAGCACAGTGAAACTAATTCAGAGATCTGATCTAGTGTTCAGATGAGGATAGTAGCCAGACATTTATTGGTGACTATACTTTTTTTAATTTTTAAAATTCAAACACTGATAAGGAAAGGGCAAGTGAAAAGTCCTTAAACTGATATATTAAAAATAACTTTAGGATTGTCTAAAGTATATTAAGGAATAGTGGGTATATTAAGAAAGTTGTGGCTGAAAATTCCCTTCACAGTTACATAGTAAATAGTCACTGTATTACATAATTTTCATTTTGCAAATAAGAAGAGTATAATTTTAGCTAAGTTTTAAAATTGCAAATTGAATAAAAGACAGCTTTAAAAAGAAAGTATAGTACATCTGACACCTAATACATTAGCACTAATGAAATTTATTTTTCACCTCATAGATTGTACTAGTTCAGTATTTGAAAGAACAGGAGAACAATAGTTAAGGTTTAAATTGCAATCTCACAGTACCATTTCTAAAATGAGTCATTAAGGACAAAAAAAAATTCCAAACTGAAAAACACAAGGAATTGATAACTGATTCCCCTAGTTCTTTAACTAAGACCACTTATGTAAACATTCATTTTTTTCTGAATTTGGATATAGAGTGCAAGGCCAGCCAAAAGGAGGTGATTACACTGTATTATAAGCTCCCAGATGTTTAAACACTGTTCCATTGCCATTTTTCATCTTAGTGGATGAAGAATTCCAATTGTCCAGATTATGATACTCTCAGAACATTCCTTAGACCTTGTACATTGGTACACCTACCTGGGAAAGATTCTGCAAATACACAGTGAACTGGACCTAGACCTGAATAGGAAAAGGATCGTTCAACTGGAAAGAACCTCAGAGACTGTCTAGTCCAGACCTCTCATTTCACAGTTGAAGAAACTGACAGTCCAAGAAGTTAAATGATTAGCAGAGCTAGGATTCAAACCTAAGTTCTCTGGCTGTAGAGTCACCATTCTTTCCACTGTGCTAAGAAGTGTTGACTGGGTTGCCTTTGTAAAATTACAAAGTCCTATTAACTACCTTAAGTTTCTCTCCGAAAGAAAGAACAAACTATTATTATAATGATGATGTTTGGCTGTAGATTTTGGAATAACAAAGACTCTTAAAATTTGAGATCTTTGGTCACCAAGAAATACAAGAAAAGTTGTCATCAAAGAAGTGTGTGACTTTAAAACAAACAAACAAAAAAAAGATAAGTGGTCATATAGGAAAAAACAAGGAATAATTGATGAACAGCCTGCGTGCTAAATAGGTGTCAATCCAATGTCAAAATAAATTGAAGGCCCCCAACATGTGGTGTATAACCCCTGTGCCATGTTCATGAGAAGACAATAGGGACAAGAGTAATTTAGGATGGATAGGCCTCAAATGGTCATAGTATGAATCATTGGGAGGAGTAACCACTTTGGTAAGATCACAGATACTTGGGAATATCGAAGTGTTTCAAGTCTAATACACTGCAGCACATATAACATGTTGCTGTTGTCATTTAGTTATTTCAGTAATATCTGAGTCTTTTTTACTCCATTTGGGCTTTTCTTGGCAAAGATATTGGAGTGGTTTGCCATTTCTTTCTCCAGATCAATTTACAGATGATGAAACTGAGGCAAACAAGGTTAAGTGACTTGCCTAGGGTCACTCACGTGGTAAATGTCTGAGGAAGGATCTGAAAGATCTGAATTCAGGAAGATGAGTCTTTCTGATTCCAGATCTAGCACTGCTAGATGGACCACTGCTCCATCTAACTTTATATAAACAACACTAGGTAAATATGTGTGGATTTGAACAGAGACCCTTTTTTTTGTTTAAATTCTTAAATTTTTCAAAAATATTTAACAGTTTTTTATTTTTTCCAATTGCACGTAAAAATAGTTTTCAACATTCACTTTTATAAGATTTTTAGATCCAAATATTTTCTCCCTCCCTTCCTTCCCTCCCCACTCCCCAAGATAATAAACAGTCTGATATAGATTATACATGTAGAATCATATTAAACATATTTCCACTTAGTCATGTGAAAGAAGAATCAGAATAAAATAGAAAAAAAATGAGCAAGAAAAAACAAAAAAAAGTGAAAATAGTATCTTTCAATCTGCATTCAGACTGCATAGTTCTTTCTTTGAATGTGGATAGAATTTTCCATCCTGAGTCTTTTGGAATTGTCTTGAGTCATTGTATTGCTGAGAAGAGCTAAGTTTATCATAGTTGATCATCACATAATTTTTCTGTTACTGTGTACAATGTTCTCCTGGTTTTGCTCACTTCACTCAGCATTAATTCATGTAAGTCTTTCTAGATTTTCCTGAAATCTTCCTGCTCATCATTTCTTATAGCACAATAGCATTCCATTAAATTCACATACCACAACTTGTTCAGCCATTTTTCAATTGATAGGCATCCCCTCAATTTCCATTTTTTGCCACCACAAAAAAACTGCTATAAATATTTTTGTACATGTGGGTCCTTTTGCCATTTTTTATGATCTTTTTGGGATACAGACCTAGAAGTGGTATTGCTGGATCAAAAGGTATGAACATTTTCATAACCCTTTGGGCATAGTTCCAAATTGCTCTCCAAAATGGTTGGATCATTTTACAACTCCAACTACAATATATTAGTGTTACAATTACCCCACATCTTCTCCAACATTATCACAGCATTATAACCCTTTGGACATAGTTCCAAATGGTTCTTCAGAATGGTTTTATCAGTTCACAACTCTACCAACAATGCATCAGTATTCCAACTTTCCCACCTCTCCAACATTTATCATTTTCCTGTTTTGTCATATTAGCCAATATGATAGGTATAATATGGTACCTCAGACTTGTTTCAATTTGCATTTCTCTAATCAATAGTGATTTAGACATTTCTTCATATGAGTAGAGATAGCTTTAATTTCTTCTAAAAACTACCTGTTTTTATCCTTTAACCATTTATCAATTGGGGAATGACTGTATTCTTACAAATTTGACTCAGTTCTCTATATATTTTAGAAATGAGGCCTTTATCAGAGACACTGGCAGTGAAAATTGTTTCTTAGATTTCTGCTTCACTTCTAATCTTGGTTGCATTGGCTTTTTTAAATTTAATGTAATCAAAATTATCCATTTTTAATTTCATAATGTTGTCTATCTGTTTGGTCATAAATTCTTCCCTTCTCCATAGATCTGACAGGTGAACTATTCTTTGCTCTGCTAATTTGCTTATAGTATCATCTTTTATGTCTAAATCACATACCCATTTTGGCTTTATCTTGGTATTTGGTGTAAGATGTTGGTCTATGCCTAGTTTCTGCCAAACTACTTTCCAGTTTTCCCAGCAGTTTTTGTCAAATAGTGAGTTCTTATCCAAGAAGCTGGATTCTTTGGGTTTATCAAACAGTAGATTACTATAGTCATTGACTACTGTGTCTTGTATACCTAGCCTATTCCACTGATCCACCACACTATTTCTTAGCCAGCACCAAGTAGTTTTGATGTTTGCTGCATTTTAAAATGGAATTTCTCTTTCTATCTCTTGCTGTTGGGCTTTCTTAGTAATATATAGAAATGCTGATGATTTATGTGAGTTTATTTTATATCCTGTAACTTTGAAAAAGTAGTTTATTATTTGAGTTGTTTTTTAGTTGATTTTCTATACCATCATATCATCTGCAAGAAGTCATAGCTTTGTTTCCTCATTGCTTATTCTAATTCCTTCACTTTCTTTTTCTCCTCATTGCTAAAGCTAACATTTCTAGTACAATATTGAATAACACTGGTGAGGATGGAAATTCTTGTTTCACCCATGAACTTATTGGAAATACTTCTAGCTTATCCCCATTTCATAGAATACTGGTGGTTTTAGACAGATACTGCTTATCATTTTAAGGAAAACTCCATTTATTCCTATGATTTCTAATCTTTTTAATAGGAATGGAGGTAGTATTTTGTCAAAAACCTTTTCTGCAGCTATTGAGATAATCACATGATTTATGTTAATTTTGTTATTGATATGGTCAATTATGCAGATAGTTTTTCTAATATTAAACCAGCCCTGCATTCCTGGCATAAATTCCACCTGGTCATAGTGTATTATACTTGTGATAAGTTGCTATAATCTCTTTGCTAATATTTTATTTAAAGTGTTTGAATCTATATTCGTTAGGGAAATTAGTCTATAATTTTCTTTTTTTTATTTTGGCTCATTTTGGTTTAGCTATCTGCACCATATTTGTATCATAAAAAGAATTTGGTTGGACTCCACCTATTTTTCTGAATAGTTTATATAGTTTTAGAATTGATCTTTAAATGTTTGGTAGAATTCATTTGTAAATCCATCTGGCCCTAGAGTTAATCACATTCTTTGCATAATTCAAAATTGTTTACCTGACTGATTTCACTAATTCACAGTCCTATCAAGAATGCATTTGTGTTGCTTTCCATTTCTATGTACAGTTAAGGTAAATTCAAATTATCTTTCTGCCTGGTATAAGAACATATTTTTTAAAGCAGGAGGTTTCTCAAGAAGAGAACATGGAGTATCAGAGTCACATGATGAAAAAGAGTTCTGGACTAGAATTAGGTAACTAAAAGTCAGCCCTAACTGACTATGTAGCAAATCACTTAAAGATCATACACTTCAGTTTGCTCATTAGTAAAATGAAGGATTTTATGTTAGGTCCTCTCAATGTCACTAATTCTATCTCTAGTTTTCTATGATCTGTTCTATCTGTGAAGCAGTGTTCTAAATTCTGGAGATAGCAGAAAAAATACAATTGCTTAACTCAATAAGCTTATATTCTAATAGTATAATTCTTATATTTTAAATAACAAGGTAAAGAGAGCTAGACAAAGTGCAACAGAATAATTTGAGAAGGGAGATATCACTTTGCACAGGAGGAAGTAGTTCCTGAACTGAGCCCTTTAATACTTTCAACAGCCTGAGAGCATACTCTAGACAAGAGTATTCTGTATGAAGACACAGTAAAGAAATTAAAAGATGAGTGTAGTCAGTAGTTAGTAGTTACATTCTAATCAAAGAAGTTAGAATTGGAAAGGTCCTTAGAAGTTATCTCCCCAAACCCCCACATTTTACAGATAGGGCAAATAGATAAAATGATTTGTCCATGGTCAAACAGTAAGGGACAGAACTATAATGTTAATATTGATTTTCTATCTCTGAATCCATTTCTTTTGCCATTATACTAAGGCTTTTTACTTTTATTAAACTACTAAATTGTGTGAATCAGATTGATATGAAATAAGGCTAGAAAGATAGAAGGGAGGTAAAGTTTGCCCTTAAATGTCAACCTAAGGAATTTAGATTGTCTCATAGGCAATAGGGAGTTACTGAAATTTTTTATGCAAGAGAATTACATAGTGATAACCATATATTAAGAATGATAACTTTTGATCTGTGAGAAGGATTGATATGAGATCTAATTGAATGGAGACAAGGAAACCAATTAGGAGGCCATTATAATAGTTTAGGAGACTCTGGAAATATGAACTAAGAGGTCTTTATAATAGTCTCGAAACTTTGGACATCTTTTTTTTTTTTAAATTTTTTAAGGCAATTGGGGTTAAGTGACTTGCCCAGGGTCACACAGCTAGAAAGTGTCAAGTGTTTAGTCTGAGGTTGGATTTGAACTCAGGTCCTCCTGACTTCAGGGCCGGTGCTCTATCCACTGCACCACCTAGCTGCTCCGAGCTTTAGACATCTTAATAAAATGGTTTGCAATGTCAATATAAAGGTACCACAAGTGTTAGTCTTTGACATGTTGGCATGTTGATTTTGAGGTTCTAGGAAGACATCCAAATTGAGATGTCTACCAGATAAATAGAAATGTGTGACTAGTATTAAAGAGGTTATTTGGGCTGGCTATATAGATGTAGGACTCATGCATAGCGCAGCTCTATATCCAATAATTCAATTCAATCCAATTAACTTGTATTAAGTGCCTACTATGTGTCAGGCACTGTACTAAGCAAGTTAAGTATGTGGAAAAAATTTTATAGTCTGAATCTAAAACAATATAACAGAGCTCATGTTAAGTACCAATACAGTATTAAGATTTATATGTTTTTCAGAAGATGGAGTTATCATCCAACGTTGGGATAAAGGTAGTTTAATTTCTCTGGACTTTGAGGGAAGGATAGACAATAAATAATAGGATAATAGGATAATAGGATAGGATAGACAATAAATAAACAAAATGATGGTTGCAAGAAAGACTTTCCAGTCACGGAAAGATTATAGGATTCAGAACTAGAAGGAACTTCAGAGAACCCCATCTAGTCCAACCTGATCATCTCACAAATGAGAAAATTGAATCCTAAGGAAGTTAAATGGAATTCAAGGGAAATGCTTACAAATGAGTATAAGATCAGTTATCAGAGTGTTCTTGGCCTGTTTGGGGAACAAAAAAGAGTGAGGAAGAAGTTTGGCTTGAGTAGAGAATTTTTTTCTCTCTAATTTGAGGCTTGGATAAAATTAATCTAAATTCTCTGAAAGAATTTTCTTTGAAAACATTTATACATACTATAGCTTGCAAGGGCTAACGATCTTTTGACGTTACTCAAATGCCAGACTGCTCTCACTTGACATTAACTTCTCAGTCCTAATCCCTGGAGCCTCAAACTGGGTCATTTGCCTTAAATTCTCAGAAAAGGTCAAGTGTGCCTTGTGAAATCCTAGAGGAAAGTGTGAATCACATATACATGATGTGTACTAGGCACCTGGGGAGCTCACCTTTTATTATCTTAGCTAGTTCATGTTAGTCAGAAGAAATAATTTCTTTAATGTAAAATCAATGTTCCAAGTAGCCTCTTTGATGTGTGCATGTTGAGATGTCATCACTGAAAGGAAATGCAATGTTTTAAGATGAAAATATGCACCCCAATTTAATTATGATGGAATTTTGACAGCTATAACTGGAAAACACATTGCAAATATATACATGTGCATATTATATATATATATATATATTAAGTAACCCCTAATTCACATTTCTTTTATGAAATTGTTAATTTAGCTCCATATTAAAGGTGAACTACTATACAGCAAGTAGGTTGCTAACCATAGGCAGTGCTAATTATATCACCTTCAAATGAAGCTATGTAACAGCTGACTTCTCCAGACCAACATAAGTTGAGATGTTTTCTTTCCATATAAGTGCTTAGAATGAAAATTTAATCTTACAACATTTAAATATCACTAAAGAAATCATAGTTTCAAATCATAGTATCAAAGAAGACTGGCCCCATTACATATTAGCAATGTAATCATAATCCTAACATATTATCTCTCTGAGGCTACATACTCATCCGGAAAATGGAAACAATTGTATTTGCATTATCAACCTCATAACATTCCCAAATTAATATAATTTTTTAATAAATTTTAGTACTTTAAAATTGAGTTTTTGTTTTCTAAATTTTTTTTATGAACACAGTAGTATGAATCAAAGGCCTGACTTCAAATCTTAGTATTGAAACCGAGTAGTCTTATATGACTTTGACCAAGTCAAAGTTGTTTTGAGAAAGAGGTTTCCAGGGTGAGATTTGAACTTACTAGAAACTTTCCAATAATTATGGTCATTGTAAGATTTATTCAGAACATGCTCGCTAGACTGAACATGGAAAAAAAGGGTTTATAATGAAGTGAACCAAAAGCAAACTGAGGATGATACTTTGGTATTTTGTCTCTAGAGCATCTGAATTTTGTTCACAGTTTATAAAAGAATTGCAAACTATAATATGAAAGGATGTTCCAGACTAATAATAATAATAATGAATCAAAAGGAACCTGAGGTTTTGACCTCACACCCTACAATTAGAGAAGATAACAAAAGATGGGAATAGTTGGTATTAGAGAGGTTATGGAAAATAGGCATATTAGTACATTGTTGGTAGAGTTGTGAACAAACACAAACATTTTTAAAAATAACTTGAAATTATGCAATTTAAGTGACTAAAGTGACCATACTCTTTGAAGTCCCCATATATACCAAAATATTTATAGTGACAATTTTTGTGGTAGTAAAGAATTAGAAACAAAATATATGACCATTGATTGGGGAATGGCTAAAGAGATTACAGTATAGTCAGTTCTCCAATAAATTTGAAAATGAGAATTTATTCCAACAAAAATATTAGGGAACATTTTGAGCAACAACTGAATTTAGAGTTTGCTTATATGTGATTTTTTCCCCTCAAGAAATAGCAATGTTACAAAAATCTGTATCACTTCCCAGTAACTAACAGCCTACAGCCTTTTTGATGCCTACTTCCACAAGCAAACTTCAAGTTGTTTTTTTTTTTAAGGTAAAATGACATAGTTATTGTTATCTGCCCAACTTTAGTGGTCATGGCCTTTAGCCAGTCCAACTTTTGTAAGAATTTGCCAGCCTGTGCTGCAGAAACCTGAGTGCAGGCTGAACAGCAGCCCAAGGTCATGGACTTCACCACTATTTATTGCATTATCTATGTATTTTGTAACCATTTAATATGTATCAAACTGAGCTACCATTTTTGTAGTGTTGCTACATTTTTTTTTCATTTCTCATTGTCAAAGTTTTTGAGCATTGTGCTCCTAATTCCATCTTGCCCATAAGCTCTGTGGTTTTTATTACACTACTTTGCATAGTGTAATGCTTTTTGAAAATGCATACACTGAGTTATAGCAGAAGTGACTGTACATGAATATAATGGAACGTTACTGTTCCTTAAGAAACAATGTAAGTGATGAATAGAGATAACCCTGAAAAGATTCACAGGCAGGAATGGACGCTGAGTGAAGGAAGCAGAATCAAGAAAACAATATGTACAGTGACTACAATGATGTAAATGGAAAGAACAACCACAAAGCAATTAAAAGTGAATGTAGCAAAATTACAAAGAACAAGCTTGGCTTCAAAGACAAGATATAAGACCACCCTAATTTACTCCTTTACAGAAATTGGAGGTCCATAGGTGTGGCACACTGCATGTATTTTCAGACTTTTTTGATGTACTGATTAATTTTACTGACTTTTTTTGCTCTTTTTTTTCTTTAAAAATGATATTTGTTATATATGATGGGTCTCTAGGGGGGTGTGGTCATGGAAAAAAACAAAATAACATTCAAATTTTATTTAAAAAATAAACAGAGAATTCCTAGAAAACTAAGGTGACTGTTCTGTCATAGAATTTTATAGTTCAAAACTTTCATTTTGTATTTGGGGAAACTAATCTTCAGAGAAATCCTAGTTTTGCTACTTCCTGTGAGATCTTGGTCCAGTCCCTCTACTTCTCTGAGTCTTAGTTTCCTTACCTCTATATCAACAACATCGTATTACACCAATTCTAAGGTCCCCTCTGGCTCTAAAATCTAAATATTTAAATTAAATGATTTTCCCATGTTCATACACCAAATCATTTTCAAATTAAAACTTGTATTCCCTGACTCTTGGTCAAGTTTGTTTTTCAGTGTGCTCTCTAATCAGAATAATCCCTCATCTCTTTTGAATTCTATATGTAAAATTCCAGAATTAATTCAAGGAAACTAATTGTTCTCTTTGGATCCTGATACATTAAATTGGTTAATCTCTATAATGAATGTTTCTTTTAAATATTATTAGCAATGTTCATGACTTCTTACTGAAACAATAACTTTTTTTAACTTGATAATATTAATGCATTATTGGATGAGAAGCACATTTCTTTCATTTTTAAAAATTCTTGTAAGCACAGGTGGCTGTTGGAACAATTATTTAATACTAATAAGATCATATTGATTTGTACTTTCAGTGTTGAACTATTCAAGTTTAGAACAGCTGTTCTGGAGTTATTTGAGTATAGTTGCCTGAGGCTTCTTCTGTTGTATTTAACAAGAATGCATGTATCCTGGTGAAGGGAAATATTCTCCTGGTTCATGGTATATTTGCTTGTTTTAGACTTTCCAATTCACACTTGCAAAATAAATAAGGTTTTTACTAAATAAAGTCATATAATCCTTCCTTCTTCTACTCTCTTCCTCTATCACTTAGTGTAGTGAGTAAAGAGGGCAGGCCTTAGAGTAAGGCAGATTGGGTTTAAGTCCTGTCACATTCTGAATGTGTAACTATGGGCAAGTGACTTTACCTATTTATACCCTATTCAATTTTCTAAGAGTCTAAGTTACATTGCAATTACCAATGAGACTCTGAGCTATATATTATTCACCAATCTGTATCAGATCAGGGAGTTTTTTTACATAGTAATTTCCCAAAACTGATCCACTCACAGGTTTGTTCCCAACTCCTAGCCCCATTCCTCCAAAGCAACAACAAAAACAATGAAATGTGTGCATGTGGTTTTTCTCCCACTTGTAGCCAATGAGGATGAAAATATATAAAACATACATACATACATAGAAATATCACCACTAAAGGGATAGGGAGGTAGGGAGAAAGGGAGGAAGAAAAGGAAGGGCAGAGACAGAGACTAACACCGTCTTTAAGAAAGAAAATAGAAAGGAAATTGATGTACTGATGCTCAAATGTTCTTTTTGCCTTGAATATTTTGGTTTTAAACATTTTTGGTGTCTTTTGTTTGAAAAAAATCACCCTTTCCCCAAATACATCTTTTCCTTTTTCCTATCCAGGAAGATATTTTTGTAAGAAGTAATAAAAAGGAGAGCAAAAAAATACAACACAATCAACACATTAAATGTGCCTGACAACACATGATATTCCACACTATAGGATATGGAATATGTTTTTCTCTGTAGAGTTTTATGCCCCAGTGCAAAGTTTGTTCAGTATAATTATATAGCATTGAGCTACATTTTTGTTATTGCTCTTTCTGATTAAATTGTAGTTTTTTTGCATATTTTCTTAATTTTGCATACTTCACTCTTTTTTAGTTTCATGTTTTTCCATGCTTCTCCAAATTCTTCATATTTGTAATTTTTTTATATCACATTACTATTTTATGACTTTTATATACCACAACTTGTTTAGTCTTTCCCCATTTTAAGGACATCTACTTTGCATTTAGTTCTTTGCCACCACAAGAAAAATACTATTGTGAATATTTTGGTGTATATATGGGACGTTTTTCTCTCCCATCTTTGATCTTCTTGGAATATATAACTAGCAGTGGAATATGCATTCCAAAGGGTCTGGACATTTTCATAATTTTTTTTCCAGTAAAATCCTAAATTTCTTTACAGAGTGGTTAGACCAATTCTCATTTCACCAACAATGTACTTTAATGTTCCTGTCTCTTCACACTTTCCAATACTTCCTTCACTCCACACTTCACACTTTCTAATATTTTCTTATTTGCATCTTTTGTCAGCTTTGCTAGATGTGATATGAAACCTTGGAGTTATTTTGATTCATATTTCTATTATTATTAGTGATAGGAGCAATCTTTCAGATAGCTATTAATAATTTGCTATTCTCTTTCCCTGAAATATTTGGGGAACATGGGGTTTTATGGGGTGTTCAAGGAGAACTAGCACCTCTGGTGTGAGGGCTTGCTCAGCCCTTGTCAGGGCTTTTCATCCACCTTTGTTATCTCCCTGGCACTTAACTCTCACCTGTCACTCCAAGAAGCTGTAGTATACAGAGTGGCCACACCCCAGTAAACCATCTTGCAGATAGGTTAAATCAGGTAGAGAACAGCCAGCCAGCCTCAAACTCATTGGCGAGGTATGTGTGGAGGGGAGATGTCTACCATAAGCATGTGAAGACTTTTCCTGGTGGGATGGGTGAATGAAAACAGTTTGTTTAAGCTATATACATTAAAATAATTATATACATTATGAAGGAAACTGGAGTAGGAACTGTGGAGCATTTAGAACTTGGTCAGGCAGCAAAGACACCAAGGTCATCTACTGCATCCTGGGTCATCACCAGCCATCTTGACTTTTGTTTTTCCACTGACTTTGACAACTCTGGAAGAAAGAGTGAGGCTGATTACTTTGTGCAATCCTGCATTACTTAAATCCAGTTCATGCATGAGTCAAGCTATCACCTATGATGTCATTGGTCTTCTTTGAAAACAAAGGACAAACAACAACATCTGAGGAATGCCACACCAACATTTTAAAACAACTCTCTACATTATTTGGGATAGGGTATGAAATAATTTAGATTGGACCCATAGTAGGTGTCAATATTAATACTGTTTTGATTTATTTTGAGGATTTATTTTAATGAACTTTAATATGTCATTATTATTAATCTATGGTCAATCTTTTTGATGATGAGTATGTATGAATTTAGCATAGCTGGTCTTTAGTGTTAGAGACCCAATTTTTAGTTCCTTCCACCTATTCTGTAAATTTCTAGTTATACTCAGTTATTTGCATTTGAGTTCTTTGTGGGCAAAGATCGTATTTGTCTTTTTCTGTATCCTCAGTGTTTAGCACAATAATTGGTAAATGTTCAATAAATACTTGTTTACTGACTGACTGATTGAGTATTCCCTCAAAACCTTTCCAGTTTGTTAGTACTTGCCCAAGCTTTAAGCCTTTGCTTAAAGTTAAGGACTCAGTCATATTAACTATCAAATGAACTTAACCAGTTCTTGAATATGGATGGATAGACATGTCATTCTGAATTTAAACTTTATATAAATCTCAGATCTTTTAATGATCAGATGTGTAAATTATTTATTTTTAGTAAACTGCAAAACAGTGGACCCCAGGAGCACATAGTTCAGGCTATGACTTGATGTGGTAGTTGGCTAGTAAATATAGCAAAAAATATATCCACTGGAATGGAATTTATTTCTCATGCCATGAAACATATTTGTAAGCTTGTTGTACCTACACCTATTGCCTTTAAAGCTAAGATCTTCATGGCATCTCAGAATAAACCTTGAATTTACAGAATCTGTATTTTTAAGTGGCTGTTTATGCATTTCTGTTATAATGCCCAGTGCTTTGTGTATATTTGCAATTGCATATATTTGTTTGCATGTTGTCTTCCCTATTAGATTGTAAGCTCATTGAGGGCAGAGACTGTCTTTTGTCTCTTTTTGTATCTCCAACACTTAGCACAGTGCCTGGCATATAGTGAACACTTAATAAATGTTCATTTTATTGCATTGTAATCTGTTGTATTGTGGTGATTTTCTTGTGTTCAAGCAGAGGACATTAAGTCAATGGAATTTAGTAGTGAGTGATACCTAAAGGGTTAATACAAAACAGAAAAAATATTCTTAGTCAAAAATCCTCTTTTATGAGGTTGATTTTTATCTAAAATATTATGAATATAATGATTTAAATGAGATTGGGAAATAAATCATTGAGAAAAATAAATCTGAGTCTTTCAACAAAAAGATAAATTTGCCTTGTTAAACATAGTTTTAAGTAATGCTTCTGAAATATAGTATCTATGTTACTTTGTGCACATCTTTTAAACTTTTGGTACCCTCGACAATTACCTAAGATGATAAGTTGATCCCTGGAGGGAGTTTTTATGTCACCTTTTTTTCATAAACATCATCACTTATAATTTGAACTGGCCTGTTTCCTTTTATCCTTTGCCACTAGGCATAGCTCCAGTAGAGGTCTGACAAAATTGTAGACAGTTAAGTATGCAAAAAACAGTGCAGTGTAGTCAGGAATGTGCTAGGAAATTTTTAATAACCAGCTGTCAGGGACAGGGGATAAATATGTTTAACATTTCTCCATCATTTTTTTAGGTCTAGACAATCAACAAACAATAAATCATGCCCTGATTTGGAGTACTTGTAGATTTCAAAGGCATAAATGATCACAATGAGAATTTATAAATTGAGAGTCAGGTAGAGCTGATTCCAGTCCACCACTTAATGTAGTGAATAAAGAGCCAATTTACCCTGGAGTTAGGAAGACATAGTTGTAGGTAATGCCTCTGGAATATACTATGTATGTTATTTTATGTAAGGCTTTTAAAGTCTTGATTCCCCAGCCTACACAATTACCTAAGAAGATAAATTGATCCTTGGAGAGAGTTTTTATCACTGTTTGCATACACATCTTCTCTCATAATATGAAATGTCCTGTTACCTTTCATCATCATCATATCTATCTATCTATCTATCTATCTATCTATCTATCTATCTATCTATCTATCATCTATCTATCTATCTCTCTATCTTTGTTGTTTTTAGAGTCACAAGCAATTATAATTCTTTAGAGTGAGTATATAATGCTTTTGCAGCTGGAAGAATACTGCTTTAAATAAATGTGTGCACTTTTAATAAATATTTGAAGGAGAAGATGACAATCATCAAAAGAGCTATACAATTTACTACATCCTTTTGTTCACTTTTGGGCCAAATGTATTATTCCTCCCTAATTTTTGTCCAAGATATTGACTGACTGATAATGCAGCAGATAAAAGACCCAAATTTCCAGATAAAGCATTATATTAAAAGCCACATACTAAGGAATTTAATATGTCTATTGCATCTTACCCATTTGGGAACTATGGGTGTCTGTCTCAAATGTAGACTCAGCCAAAAATTATCTGGGGAAAAGATTTTATTAATTATTTGATCCTTCCTATCTCATTCTATATTATTTACAAAATTCTGAGGCAAATTTACAGAATTTGCAAAATATAAGAGATATAGACATTTTCATACTTTTAAGTATTGTCATTGTCAATATTAACACCTATCTGTTTTCAACATCACAACTTGGAGCAGCAGTGTCCATACTAAGAATGTGACTAAAATGGGCCTCTGATCTTTGGTAATTCTATCTCCCTGAGTCATGCCAAAATCAATTTTTTATTGATTGGTAGTAGAAGAATGAATTTCTCTGGCTTGAAATTTGGTGAATCAGCTATTTGGGAACCTAATTCTATTTGGAAGCTTGAATTTGGATTCCAAATTATTTTTTGTGCAACCAACAGTTGGCATCTCTGAAGACTGAAGTGTTTTTCATCTCTCCCCTGCCTCACCACTTTAACTTGACAGCAGAAAAACAAGTAAATGTATCCTATTTAATAAAATTATAACAGTGAAATATAGTTACAATTTTTAAAAGAAAATGAATTTCATCTCTACTTGAAAATTAGAAGCAAACTATTTTTATAATTGCTATGGATCTTTGGTTGGCTATGTTTTCACCAAAGTTTGTTAGATGGTAGAAATATCTGTATAACTGTCATTGTTAAACTCATCAAAAAGAATAAGGGAAAAGATGCTTTGTCAATGGTCAGGTTGCAATTATTAGTTTTTACTGATCCTGAACACACGCATTGTGATAATTAGAAAGACATCTGCATCAGCAACCTGATGGGCAATATTTTCTAATTCATCTGTCCTGACCCCTTCTTACCTAACTGGAATTTTAAATATAATAGTTTTATATCAATCAACCTCATGACTCTCCTTGAGCCTCTTCTAATTTTAGTTGAGTGTTTTTCTTTTTTTATGGTACATTGTACCATATTCCACATTTACATGGCCCTTTATGATATAGCAATTTGTTCATTTCTTACAACAGCCTTGTGAGGTAGATGGTGTAAGTATTATTATTCTCACCCTGAGGATGATGGATTTTGATGCTTAGAAAGTATAAGTGACTTGTTTAAGATCACATATCTAGGACTCAAACCACTGTCTTTGGCTTCCAAATCCAGTGCTCTTTCCATTTCTCTATAGCAACTTGCCATCAGGATTGGATGGTGGGGAAATTATTCAGTGCTTTGTGTCACACTCCCCCCAAAACTAAAAATCTCATTTTAATTTTGTTGGTTTTTTTTTTGTGTAATCACATCTCATTTGGATTTAGTTCCTTCAGACTTACTAGAAGCTTATACACTCAGCAGATATAGAGAAAGCACTTTCTATATTACATTTTTCAAATATATGCCAGAAGATCTAGGTCACATGAAGGATGGGATAATGGAGAGAAGCAAAAGAAGGGAAGTAATTGTGCCTATGGTGGTTGCTTATGGCCCCCATGGACTAAAGTATAATGTTAGCCCTTCATTCAGATAGGACTCAAGGATATGACTTGTGGGGCAGGGAAAGAAAATCATATCAAATCAGTAAAGACTTTTGCAGTATCTCTTATGTGTGAAAACATGAAAAAATATTTGCTTCTGATATATTTGTGTTATTCCATTTGTCTTTCCAAAGGAGGGGGAAATAATTTTTGTTTACATTAAGAGTATGTGTTAAATTTCTTTTATCACAACCCTCAACCAGTACAACTGCTAGTATATGTTATTGTGGCCCAAAACACAATCTAATTCTCTTTTATTAAGCTGTAGCTAGTCTAGAAAGTTTGACCAAGCCCTTGTCAGTGGCAAAGAGGGATGACATGACATTAAGTTCATGGCAAACACAGAAGTTGCACAAATCCCTGAACATATCAGCATCTTTAAATATTTTCAAGACTTTCAAATTTGACACCATCAGTACAACTTACTTTGGCAATATGGTTAGTTATATTTAGCTTTAAGTGTCCTATCTAGTTCATTTCCTATTCACGTAGGCAGGGTTCTAATACCAGCACCCATTTAATTTAGGAGGTTTATTTTACCTTAACACAGTAAGAACGTGCAACAAGTGTACAGTGACACTTAGCTTCTCTAGAAGACCTTAACCTACTCTTTCCATTTGGAAAAGGTTTGTCAGGGCATGGTGACTGTCATGGTCTCAGGCATGTATGAAGTCTGGGGTGCCCAGAGTATATGCATTTGCAGTGTTTTATATCTTTGAACCAAGAAACTGCCTTAAGAATTATGGGGCTGGGGTGGGGGGGCAGAGCCAAGATGGCAGAGTGGAAGCAGTGACTTGCTTGAGCTCTCCCCCAAAGCCCTCCAAATACCTGTGAAAAAAATGGCTCTAAACAAATTCTAAAGCAGCACAACCCACAAAAAGACAGAGTGAAACAAATTTCCAGCCCAAGACAACCTGGATGGTTGATCAGAAAGGTCTATCACGCCAAGCTGGGAGAGGAACATAGTTCGGCATGGACATGCAGGCCACAGTGACCCTGGAGCAGGCCTCAGAGGACTGAATCACAGGCAGCTGTGGCAGTTTCCAGACTTCGCAACCCACGAACTCCAAAGACAACTTAGAAGGGCAGTGAGAAAAGTCTGTTTCTGCAGTGAAAGAGAGGGGCTAGGTCTCAGTGTGGCCCTGGGGCAACGGCTGCCTCCTGAGCTTCCTGCCCACAGACTGAGGGGGAATTCAGTGGCTGATCAGAGGGGGATTGCAGGGATCTCTTTGCCAATGCTGAGGCAGGAATCTCTTGCTTTGCCTGTGCTTGGATCTGGGTCACAGTTCTGAGGGGCAGTCCTGGGGTGAGGAGAAGTGTTGGCATGGTAGAGCTTGTTGTGGAGGTGGAGAGGAAACACCTCACCCCTTATCATACCACCTTGGAAGAACGGAAAATTTACAGGTCCCTAGAAGTAGCTCTGAAAACAACTGTACAAACCCCAAAGCTTGGGACAGTACATTCTCCATGCTGGAAGCAGACTCTTACCTTAACAAAGAGTTTAAAACTCAAGTAATTGGTTGGGATCATGAGTAAGCAGCACAAAAAGAGTCAGACTATATTATCTTACTTTGGCGACAAAGAAGATCAAAACATACAACCAGAAGAAAACAAAGTCAAAGCTCCTATATCCAAAGACTCCAAGAAAAATATGAATCAGTCCCAGGCCTTGGAAAAGCTCAAAAGGGATTTTGAGAAGCAAGTAAAAGAAGTAGAGGAAAAACTGGAAAGAGAAATGAGAGTGATGCAAGAAAATCATGAAAAACAAGTCAACAGCTTGCTAAAGGAGACCCAAAAAAAATACTGAAGAAAATAACACCTTAAAAAAAAGCCTAACCCAAATGGCAAAAGAGGTCCAAAAAAGCCAATGAGGAGAAGAATGCCCTAAAAAGCAAAATTGGCTAAATGGAAAAGGAAGTCCAAAAGATTACTGAAGAAAATATTTCCTTAAAAATTAGAATTGAGCAACTGGAAGCTAGTGACTTTATGAGAAATCAAGACACTGTAAAATAAAGCCAAGAAATATGGGACCAATCAGGTTGTATGGAAGAAAGAAGATATACCGGGGCAACTGGGGTGGGCAAAGGAAATTTACATTAAGGAAACACTCTTCCTATTATATCCATCATCCATGGAGGTTTTCAGTGGAATATAGAAAATCCTATTAAACTGTTTTGGGGCAACTGTGTTTGTGAACACAGGAAAATAGCCAAGAAGCTGACGTCAACACATACAACTCTAAAAGTCTTCTAGTTCAGCAGATCCCAGCAGAGTTTGAGGACTCAGTTTGCTGTTTACTAGCCATTACATGAAACTGTAATCAAGTTGTCTCACAACCTGAATCTCCCTTTTGTCCCCCGTGAAACTGGTGCAATGAAAGATGATTTCCCAAACAAATAATGGTTTTCTCGGGAGGAGTTTGGAAAAGGATATATTTAAAAATGAAGGATGATGCAAGAATAAAAGATATCTATGAATTTTTAAAAATAGTTTATTTTTATAGAGGTGGATTTAAAAAAAAATGAAGACTGCTTCAGAACAACAGAGAATACAAATGAAAAACCTTTTTGGAAACAGTTGCAAAGTCCAGGGAAGAATGATAACTATTATATAACAACTCTTAACCTCATCTTAGGGTATTGAAATACAATAGGACATTTATGTAGTCTTATATAACCCACCATGCTGCGAAATCTGAGATCTACTGATAGTGTCAAGCTTAAAATAAGAAAGTATGGAGAGGTATTGATGTGTTCAGAGACAAGTTGTTTTTGTTGAACACTCAATATCATGCTGGCACTTTTTACTGCTGCCAAGGGCTTGGTCAGAATTTTTAGGCAGTGTGGTCTACAATCATCAAACAAAAAAAACCAATGTGACAGTAATGGTGTAGTGGACTTTGATGATGCCCTATTGTGGTGTCTCCCTCTCCTCTCTAATAAGTTCCAGGTGTTTACATAGATTCAAGTCAAGTAAGAACCCTTAGGATAGCAGTGCAGTGGAAAATTAACTATCTAAATAATAAAATTTTAAAATAGAGAAGGGTGAAGAGTATAGAGATATGGATGCATAGCCCTGTGACTGTGTTTTTCACAATTGCTTACATGACCTTGGGATGATGTGGCGTACAGCACATGGAAGATAAAAGCAATCTCAGGGAGGTAGGATATTGTTCTTCTGACCTGATAAGACTCTACCATTTCCATGGACTGCTACTTGGACCCAAGAATAGCCTCCGTAAGCACCTATGGGAAATGCGGAGCCTTGTTTTACTGCAACTACTATTAGTTTAACTTTTCATTATGTTTCTCTAATTACTAAAGTATTTTGATGATTTTAGTTAATGTACAGTTAACAGTATTTTAGTCTGTATGTCCTGTCAAGGTGAAACTGGAACTTGAGGCTTTTCAAGGTGAATTCAGACAGTTTGTATTTTAGAGGTTACAGTAGACATAGAGAAGGAGGTATGAACACCTGAGATATTGTGGAAGAATTGCTGAGAGAATCTGATAACTGATTATATAAGGGAACTGAAGAAGAGATAAAACATTAAGGTTCTGAACTGGGAATGAAGGTGAAAATGATGGGAACTATGGGTAATACAATCATAGATCT
This sequence comes from Vombatus ursinus, assembly GCF_900497805.2. Classification (NCBI taxonomy): domain Eukaryota; kingdom Metazoa; phylum Chordata; class Mammalia; order Diprotodontia; family Vombatidae; genus Vombatus; species Vombatus ursinus. Next base: position 10,239,489 of record NW_020949351.1, read on the forward strand.
AGAGGTGAAAGGGACCTCAAATTGCTCATTTTACAGATGAGTATACTGTACTCTGGGATGTTAAGTGACTTGCTTTAGATACCACAGGTAGTGATCAGAAGTGGGATGTGAACTCAGGTTCTCCTCATGTCAGAGCTAGTGAAGAGGAGGAGGCTTAAGGGGAAATACAGTATATTTAGGCACACATGAAGTTTGAGGTGCTAGGTGATATCTAGGAAAAGGTGTTCTAGAGGTAGTTGGAAGTCTGGGACTGGAGTTCAGAAAACTAGTGACTGTTGAAATGTGGATTGGGAAGCATCTATTAGGGGAGACAAAGGAGAAAGAGAAGAAAAGAGAGCCAAGGATAAATCCTATAAAAGTAGAACTAGTGAAAGAAGCAGAAAGAATTAAAATAGTAGGAAAATTAGGAGTATGTAGTGTCTCTGAATCTAAGGGAGAAAAGAGTATCTAGAAGGAGTCGATGTCAATGCTTCTTTGTGGTCAAGAAGGATGAAGATTGAAATCCAAAAAAGGCTCTAAACCTAACATTCCCTGACCCTTGAGAGAGTAGTTTTAATAAAGTGAAAGTTACAGAAATCATATTGCAAGGGGCTAAAGAGAGAAGTGAGTAGTGAGAAAGTAGACTGATGAGTAAAATTATAAGAGAGAGGGTCATACAGAAGGGGTCTCAGATTGCTATCTAGCCCAATGCCATAATTTTCTGTATGAAAAAATAGTCTCTGAGAGAGATGATTTACACAAGAAAGAGAATGCCATCAGTGATAGGATTTGAATCCAGGTCCTGACTACAGGGTCAGTAATTTTTTGCACTGTAAAACATTAACTAAATATAGTCATTCTGAATTTTCAATACACTGGTGCTTTTGAAGATGTGAAAATTGAAATGGTAAAGTTGACATAATGCTGGAGATCAAGGTTCTTAATTTATTTTGCCTCATTGACCCCTTAGAGAGTCTGATAAAATCTTTACACCCCTTCTCAGAATAATGCTTTTAAATGCATAAAATGTAATAATGAGATCACAAATGAAACATACTGAAGTGTAGTAATAAAATATATTTTTTAAAAATTCATGAATTCCATGTAAACAAGATCAAGTATAGATCATATAGTCCTAGATCAGGACAGGGTAGGGTCCCACACTGACCACATACATAGTCAAAGATTCCCATTATCAATTCATAACTAAAAGTTATAACTTATTTCTATTAATTATCCACAAACTGTCCATTGATGAAATACTGTTCTTTGGGAGAAAAATATAATAAGCTAACTCAAGAAAGCCAGGATGTTCTCTGGGAGGAAGGCAACAGGTATCCTGTAATGATTATGTAATAACAAGTACCACCTTTTTTTAGAGTTAAGACAGGGTCCAGCCTACTGGATGGCTAGACCCCCTGGAGTTTAAATACGCAATTTTAGAATAAGTTCCATTTGTATCATCTATGAGATATACTTATATAATGGTAAAACAAGAGTATCAGGGAAGATACTGAGTCACATCAAGGATCTATTTATCTATATATCTACATACATAGAAATATATGTGTATATATACACTTATATGTTTTGTGTATACACACACACATACACATGTCTACACACAAATACATACATATCTATAGCTATATATATTTACACACACACATATACATACTGTTCTGTGAATCCATAATGTGAGCAGTTAACTGTGGTCAATAATTACTTGGGCAAAGTTTAAGCTAGCTAGTTATTATTTGGGGGAAGTATTGCTTTATATTTAAGGTCCTTCATGATTTTTAATAGACAAGTTTACTTTTAGGGGATTGTGGACAGGATAGAATGTTATCAGATGCAAGTCTGAAGCCAAGTAAAATCAGAGAACTAAGTCACTTAGTAGGGATTGATCAAATTATGTGGAGGTTAAGCAATGGGATTGAAACACTACAAATTTGAATGATAAGTCTGTGAAGGAATTGAGGTATAATCACAGAATCACCTAAGGGTCTAAGATGTAAGGCATCAGAAAAGATTAAAAATGACTATGTCTTTTCTATCTAAGCCATTTTTTGAAAAATATATTAGATTTTTCTCGCCCTTGTCCCGGCACTTAAATGGTTGAATTTGCCTGTGCCTGAATACCTGGTCAGATTCTGACACATGAGTAAAGGAAGTATGTAAAGGATCGATGGAAGCTATCTTCAAGAGGCATAGCTTAGTTGTTGCCTAATCTAAAAACAACCCCAAACACCCTTAAACCTCCCTCAAAACCCCAACAACAATATGCAGAACAAACCATTGTATGACTGTCTAAAAGGGATGAAGGGCTTCTTTTTGAACAACCATATTAGTGTATGAATCTTAGGCCTTAGTTATATAATAAAAGCATTATAAATTAAGCTGTATTTGAAGGCCATTTTTTTCTTAAAGAAGTCTTATTTCTGTCTATTTGAAAATAAATCCATTAGAATACATGCTACAATTTTAAAGAATTTTTTTGTTGTTTGAAGATATAGTTTATCATTTTGTATTGGAATATAATACAGGAAAGTAAACACTAGCTCATGTAAATGGTAAACATTTGAATTTAAATCATTTTCAGGAGACAGGAAATAAGAGGAAAACTAAAAGTATTAAATAAATGTGTAACAAATAGTAATCTATGCTACTTTTGATGGAAAACCATTTAGAGAATATAAACATATATTTCATTTTCAAAAGATGGTTGCATTATATTAAGCCATTTTAACTGCTAGAGAATGATGAACCAGAAAAGAACAAATATTAAATACATGGAAAAGAAAAAATGATTTTAATGACAAATATATCAAATTACACTAAGGTCACAGATGAATATAGGGATGTTGCCAACTGGAACTAAATGAGAACAGGACTGACTCTTTAGATTAAAGATGAATACTTGCAATTAATCTGTCAACTGACTGAAAACATAACTATTAATGCTTGCAGTAATTGAATATGTTCTAAATTATTACATCAAGCATGTCCAACTGCTGTTGAACAACATGTAATAAACTTCGAAAATGTAATTTTTACCCTTGAGGTTGATTCTTTCATAATGGAATATTGTTAAATCTCATGGGGGAGGGGCAGATTTCCATAAGGATAATTCTTTTGGTATTGTGCTCATAATGTGAAAACCATTTTGTTTTAAAATGTATGCAGTTCTTTGCAATATTCATGTCAATTCTAATAGGAAATTATGCACATTGCATTCATTAACACTTTCAGGACACTAGTTTGAAGTAGCAGTCACATAATTTAAAATCTTCTGTATGACTGTCTGTTCTATAGCATGTTTGTACATTTCTTCCAACTTATCCACCCAGGATTCAAAAATGTAGCCAACTTTTGAATATCTGTACAAGTAGAAAATAACATAAATCAGCATATAACCCATGAGAGTATTTTGGAGCATTTGCTCAGACGACAAATTTGCCTGGGTGAAGAAACAATTGGCCCCAACTGAATGGGAAATCTTGCTATGGAGAATGACAAGAGATTTTCATTCCCTATGGTTCCCCTGGGTAGTGAAGATATACTTTCAGAGCCACTAACTGGTATAAAGAACATTTCTCTCAGTCACATTTCTTCATTAGTTGAAATACCTTTTATAGGTTCTTACCTGAGTCCTGAAACACAGGTAAACACTAGGGAAAATCTCATTGCAATGCCTAGTCAAAGGCATCATGATTTGAAATGCAGAACATGTAGTTTGCTAATCTCCTTCATATAAGACCTAGTTAACCTGGGATGTCTGTTTGTTTATTTTAAAATTCTATTTAATACTGGAATTGGTACAGATGTCAGGGCTACAGCACTTTAACCTTCTGTTTTTTATTACCAGCAAAAATATTTTCAGTTGTTGCAGATAGTAATGGTCTTCACTTGTCAGGTATCTAAGAGCTTTTCTATTCTATAGGGCTTTCTCAGCCCAATTTTCTCCTACGGTCATGAGAAAACTACTGTAGCATATAAAAGTTTGACAGGAAAGTTTCAGAAAAGCCTTACTTTGCTGGTTTTACTTTTACTTTTAGGGCTTCTTTTTTATTATATACTGAAATGATGACAGCCAACCTTTTGAGGGTTGTGACACTTCATCATTATTTGAGAATGTGATTTCTCCTCTCCTGAAAGTATATTGGCATACACATAGATGTTAATTAAAATGAAAATAGCAATTTTTTTGTTTGGGTATTTCCTAATATCCCCTGAGATAATTGGAAAGAACCTAGTGTGTTATTAAATCAAGTCATCAGTATTGGCCTTAAATTCTCCTAAGGAATTCTGTGTGCATGTTGGCACAAGCACATTAAAATCCTTCAAAAAAATTCTTTACTCCCTTGTGATTCAAGTAGATGGTGAATTATTTAGACATTAGTTACAGTTGCTTTCTTTTTTTATTTGCTTACATTGCTCTTGATTCATGTTCCATTTGATATTTATAAGTTGACTTTCCTGTTCTTTCACTCTAAGTTCCATGAGGGTAGAGACTGTCTTTTACCTCTTTTTTGTTCCCAGTGCTTAGCAGAGTGCTTGGTATATAGTAGATGTTTAATAAATGTTTATTGAAGGAGCAACTAGGTGGTGCAGTGGATAGAGCATTGGCTAAATTTCAGCCCAAAGTTATTGATTATTTTAGTGTTGTTCATAAATTCATTATTACATTAAATTATTAAATATAGATCAAGTAGTAACTAGCAATTTTAGAGCCTAGGATAAACATCACAAAAGGTACCCTGAAACAAGATTTTAAGACAAATACAGTTAGTTGGAGGTATCCCAGAATACTTTGAAATTATTGCTGAGATTGCTAACATGGATAAGTATGGGAGAAGTTTATTTAGGGTCAGGATATGAGTGATAGAGGAGAATAAGTAAGCCATCTGGTAGCTTCCCATTTTAATTATTTATTGTTAACTAGATGCTAGGCTCAGTTGTTTCAGGTTGTTGAAGGAGTGTAAGAGTACTCAGCAGTTTATAAAATTGGGTACCTCTGGGAGAAAAATTGTGGTTGTTCTATTTTATACTTCTTGGTAATACAAATATTTAAGGTGGTAAATTTATAAATAATGAATAGCAACATGGAAGTTATAAAGCTATAAAAACTCAATAATTAAGAGTTTTAATTTACCTACAACTTACTCCTTCATAAGTAGTAAATTTGAGTTCCTGGCCCAGGTTATAAGATTCTTAAGAGCTGAAGCTGTTTCATTCTTTGTATTTGTATACCTAGCACATAGCAGAGAATATGTGTTGATTGACTGTTTACCACTTTTAGAAGTTACAACAAAGTTAAGTAGAGTTAAGTTAAGAAATGAAGTAGTCAATAAGTATTTATGGAGTATTCATAGTAAAAGTAAGGCATGAATTACCCTGTAACCAAAGTTCCAAAAAAAACCTTTCCCTTTGATTCTATATCATTTCACCACCATAGCCAAAAAGTGATTACTTGCTATTGAAAGTGGAATAGTTTTGGTGTTCAGTTACTCAGAATTTTCTATGGCTCTTTGGTACTAAATCCATGTAATTCTATTTCATTTTGATTAAATAATTAGTGCTTGTTTTTCAAAGAGCAATTTCTGAAACTATTGAATAATTCATAATATAGTTCTTGGTTAGTGGAATTGCTTTGGACTGTGCATTGAGTTGAAGAAGTTATGATACAGTTGATTTTCCTGCATTCCATTGAAAAAGAAGGTTTATGAGAAATTATAGTGAGACCAAAAAAAAATCTAAAATGAACTTTAACACTTCCAGAGTCTTACAAGCTTGTCCAGGGGATTCTATCCTTTTATGATTCCCAAATTACATTATTTTAGCAAATGATTTATATGGCTATCCTCAAAATGATAAATAATAAATAGATAACTTTACTTAAACCTAGTTACTATTATTAAAGTAATTCTCCCATTTTTCTTATTTGGTTCAAGTTTTAGGGTTTGCTCCTTCCAGTAATTTTCCAGTAATTTAAAGCTTTAGATATAATTGTTACTTGATTTCGGTTGTAAAAATAATATAAGTGACCACAGCAATTTCTGTAAATTGGAGAGAAATTGATAGCCTTGATGTAACATCATTCTATTTGTTCTTAACCACAAGTCATTCAGTCACCTCATCTATTTTCCATAATTACTATAAGATGCTGACTTTTCATTTGGTTTTTATCCTAAAAAGTGGTGTGATGATTGCAAAACTTTTTGGAACATTAATCTTAGTAATTTAAGTGATATCATGTTCTAAATTGGATTATGAAAGATTATTTCTACTTCCTATCTATTTACTGCCACCTCAGATATCAAGTACATTATCTAGGAACTAATCTTTTAATTTTTCTAATTAATTGAGATCCTTTATCTGCTGCAAAATACATGATTTTTGTCTATTGCTATATATGAAATTATAAGTCATTGAATCATTTCGCAGGTCTGAAATGCAATATTTCTGTTGCTATGGTAGATGGATTAAAAAAACATAAAAGTTCTGGGTAAATGTTTTGATTTGGGTTTCAGTTCTGGAGACATTATTAAAATTTAAACTTGTTTTACTTAAAGTTTAATTTATTTTTCCCCTTAAAGCTAACATTGGTATCAAGTATGTACAGTATAATATTTACCACTGCCAAATAACAAATTTGTCCCATTTTTTATCTCTCAATAATGAAGAAAATGTGATTTCTAGTCCCATTTCATAATGACACTACCCCAAACTTCTGGATAACCACAGGATTATAAATTCAGTCTTTGAAATGGAAGGAATACTAGAGGTCATTTTGCCCAACTCTCCAGTGCATGTGGAGATATCCTTCTATGATTATTGACAGGTAAATTATTCAGTCTGATCCTACAATTTTCATTGACAGCAAACTCATCACTTCATAAAGAAGCTCATTATGTCTCAGATTATGCCCAAAGAGTTATAAAACTGTGTATACTCTTTGACCCAGTAGTATCAGTATTAGGTCTGTTTCTTAAGGTGATCAGGGTAAAAGGGAAAAAAAAGTATGTGTTCAAAAATATTTATATTGGCTCTCTTTGTGGTGGCAAAGGACTGGAAATTGAGGGGATGCCCATCAATTGGGGAATGGCTAACTAAGTTGTAACATGTGATTGTGATGGAATACTACTGTACTGTAAGAAATGATAAGCAATTTGACTTTAGAAAACATGGAAAGACTTGCATAAAATAATGAAGAGTGAAATGAGCAGAACCAAGAAAGCATCACATACAGTAACAGCAATATCGTTCAAAGAATAACTGTGAATGACTAAGTTATTTGAGTATTATAAATACTTAAATCAACTACAAAAGATGTATGAAGGAAGGTGCTATCAACCTCTGGAGAAAGAACTGATAAATAGAAGTATGCATAGTATGATTTTACTCTCTCTCTCTCTCTCTCTCTCTGTGTATATATATATATATATATCCATATGTGTAATTATATGTATATACATAGTTACATATAGTTACATGTATAGTTATATAAAATATATAGTTACATAATTATGTATTATATATGGCTATAAATAGTTTTATAGTTATATATAGCTATATAAAATAAACAGATATACACACATCTGTGTCAAATGGTGGCCCTCTTAAGTGCAGAATGAGGAGGTTGGGAGGGAGACAGTTTGGAACTTAAAATGTAACAAAATAATTTTAATTTAATTTTAAAAAAGACCATTGTGTTGGGGAAAACAGAAATGATTAAACAGTTCTTCCTTATTTTGAATCAAAATCTGAATTCCTGTAACTTCTAACACCTGGTTTAAGTTCTCTCTAGAGTTATACAGAATAAGTCTGATCTATCTTCCACATTGTAACCCTTGATTTATTTGAAGAGATTTTTCATTCCTTCAACCACTGACATCCTTTTATCCCCCAAGCTAAACATCCTAACTTCCTTCCATCATTTCTCATTTGACATGGTATTTGAGAACCCTCCCTTGAGTTCCACATGGTGAAGATCCCTTTTAAAATGCAATGTCATGGAGAGGATTCTGGGAAGATGGTGGATATACCAGAGACTGATTACATGGTATTCAATAAGGATAGACCTTTTATGTATGTAAAATATAAAATTATGTCTAAGATTGTCATTAGCAATTGGATAGTTTGTAAGAAAGATTAGGGTAGACCTGAGTATGTTATAACTTTAAATTGTAAAACCATCTAGGAACAGTAAAAAAAAAAAAGAGTAATTATCTTATACAAATGAGGTGTGAGAGGAAAAACTGACAGAGAGGAATTAGATGGGGGAGGAGGGCTCATAATTCTGATAATCTACTTTCATCAGGAATGGGTTCAAGAGGGAACAAAATAGAAATATATCTAGAAGATGATAAAAGTCTTTAAATTCAGAAGAAATAAAATGGTAAAGGGATGGGAAGGGAGGAGATGGTAAGGAAGGGATCTCTAGGGGGAATGGTGAGGGAATAGGTTAAAGTGGGAGATAGAAAGGCATTTGGATGTTTGGGAATGGAAGGTTACTGGAGCGATCCTTAGAGGGGATTTATTGCTATATATATTTGAATCCTCTCATGTTCTACTGTGCACGTGCCATGCTTTTTTTTTCTTTTCTTACTTTGTATTTGTTTCAACATTTAAGTTTATGATATGTTTCTTTTTCTTTTCTCTATTTATTTGAGTTCTGGTGCTTGACTCTAAAATAAATAAAAAATTTAAAAAATGAGATGTCATGAACTGAACATTATGTAGTCTGAGCAGGTCAGAGTACACGTGGATTATTAACTCGCTATATCTGTACATCATCATGCCCTTATTATAGGCTATGAGTACATTAATCTTTAATGTCTGCTGTTACAGACATATAGCTTATAGTCAAATCACTTCAGTTCTATGAACATTTGTTGAGTGACTCACTATGTTGTTGTTTTTTGTCCTTCATTTTCAAAGAGGAGCAATGATATCACAGGCAGTATTTTGACTTACATGTGAATTGTAGTTAAGGTGGAAAAAGTTGCATGTAATTGTCAGCCTCATTCTCTCTTCCTGGGTCATCTAAGTCCAGTGGCAGGATGAAAGTTAGGACAACTATCAGTGATCCAGGATGCAGTGGATAACCTTGGTGTCTTTGATGTCTGACCAAGTTGTATTAAAAGCTTTACAGCACTTGCTTCAGTTATTTTCATGGCCATTGGAAAAAATTGTTCTCATTCTCAAAGTTTTCACATGCTTGGGGTAGACATGCCCCAACTTAACAAAAATTTTAGGCCCGTTTGTTACCCTCAACCTAGTTTAATTCCATTTGCCAAAGAAGTTTACCAGGGTGTGGCTGCTGTTCATTTTATGTCTTCTTGGAGTCACAGACAAGAGTTGGGAGAATCAGGTGTACACCAAAGGTGGATGAACACCACTGAAAAGGGCAAGCCCTCACAACAGAGGTGCCAGTCCTCCTGAATACCTCATACAGTGTGTTAGCTACTGCTCTAGGTGCTGAAGATTCCAATAGCTTGAGTTCCTGGCTCAAGTTTCTTCCCTATCCAGACTATCCAACACATGGCAGCCATGATATTTCTAAAGTACAGCTTTGACAATGCTACTTTCCTGCTCAATATCTTCTAGTCTTCTCTAAGACTCAATATAAAGTGCTTGTTTTGACATTTGAAATCTTTCCTAACCTGGTTCCAAGATATCTATCCAGAATTCCTAAATACTTCATACATTCAGCCCCAAAGGCTTTTTGTTGTTATTGTTGTTAAATGATATCCCATCTTCCATCATTCTACCTTTGTACAGACTGTCTCTCTATGTCTGTGTAATACCAGTGTGGAATGGTCACCAAATTCATAAAAATAGCATAATATATGGATGGGGTGACTTCGGTTTCCATTTAATATAAATCCCTTACAGTGTCACCCTCACACAAGACATGTAGATATCTACTTTCTCTCTACAACCTACTCTCATACTTGCCAGTCTTGATTTCTAGAGAGAGAGAATAATACCACACAGTTATATTCAAATTCTTTCAGAACCCTGGTGTAACCATACAAGTGGGAAATACATTTCTTTTCCTCAGTGCTCTAGCTCTTGAGTCCCCATCATTATCTTTCTTTTTACCTAATAAGCTATTCAAAATGTAACACATTGTACCAGCCTTCAGTGGCAGTAGAAAACCCATGCACCAAGTGATTAATTTACACAAACCAGCCACTTATAATAATGAGACTTTTAGAACTTAAAATAGCCATTTACTTAACATAATGCAAAATAAATCATTGTAACACCATAAATACTCATATTAAATGAAATGAATAAATAATAAAATGCATCACAATACTAATATAAAGCTGGGGCATGAACTTCCACCAATGCTTCCAGTATCTGTCAGAGAGAGTAGGTATATGCTTATAGGAACCAGGGAGCAGAAAGGGGCAATATACACTTAGGAGTTTCACTTCTCTAAAGCTTTAGGTGGTACTGCAAGGCAATAGATGAACTGTCATCTTCATTCAGTTGATCAAGCAATAAAAGCCAGTCTTCTTGTCAGTTGATTCTCCTTACTATTGGTCTTTTTAGACTAGGTCTACACAACCTGTGGCCTTGCAGGCCGCTTATATCCCTTACTGCCCCTTCCTTGCAGCATGCCAAAGAATTTTGGGCAGCCCACGAAAAATAACCTTTGTATATACAGGAAATCCTTTGGCAGGCCGCAAGTTGTGCAGGCCTGCTTTAGAAATTCACACAAACTACCTTTTAAATTCCATACCATTTATTCCTCTTCTGTCATTCTTTAGCTTTCTAGCTTTCCTGTATTTTTCAGTGGTTTAAATCAAAACATTAGCTTTTAGCTCTCAATGACCTACCTTTCAAAGAAAATGTCACAGCTCCTCAAATTTTCCCTAGGAAATCAATACTCATTTAAAATCATACTTCAGTTGCTATATGTAATATGATTTTCATTCTGTTCAGTTTTATCCTTTAGTCATAAAACAGTTATATGCAAATGAGTGTAGGGAACATACTGTCCTGAAGCTCTAAATTCTTCAGTGTGGTCCAACTCATTTTATGTCCTTGAAATGTTTCTTCTTAGTTATATTTTTCCACCTTGGAATAAGTAAAAGTTTTTTTTTCTCTGATTCTTTAAACCATAAAACTGTTTACATAAAAGTGTGTTATCATTCTATATTGCTCTTTAGGTGACTTGAGTCACTTTATTTATGCTGCAGTTCATTTTTTTCTGTTCCAAACTGCTTAAATCCCAGCAGAAAGCTGTTAGTTCATACATATATTTAAGTGTTTTTAATTAAATAAAGTTCTTATCTAATTCTCTTTAGGTATTAATGTATTCATTTATAACAGTGACAAAATATCACATCCTTTGGTTGTTGATATAACTTTTCTTTATTAAAGTTACTTTTTCATCTCCTTTTAACACTAAACTGATATTTTTAATGAAGTAGTATCTAAGATAGAGAGTACATTCCACCTGAAATGTACTCTTTTTTTTATCTCTGCCTCTTAGAATCTCTATTTTCACCAGACATGGTGGTACACACCTATAGTCTCTACTGCTAGAGGATATAGATTGCTTGAGCTTGGAAGTTCTGAGATACAATATGGCTAAAGCTGACTGGGTATGTATATGAAGTCTGGCACCAATATGGTGAGGTCCCAGGAGCAGAGGCTTACCAGGCTGCCTAAGGAGAGACAAAAATAGAGCAGTGTAGCACTTTTGTGTCAGTCACTATTAGGATGAGGCCCATGAGTGGCTGCTGTACTTAGAGCTTGGGTCAGATAGAAGACTATGTCTCAAAATAATAACTATAGTGACGATAATGATGATGATGACGATGATGATGATGATGACGATGGTAATGGTGGTGGCAATAGTCCGTATTTTTCTTCAAAGTTCAGTTCAAATACCACTTTTATATGATTCTATCAATGGAATCATCAATATCTACTATCCTACTATACCTTAAATCTTTGGGATCTGACTATTTTACTTGCAACTGAAAACTTCCAAATTTAGACTTCCCCATTAGAATGTAAACCCTTTGAGCACAAAGACTATCTTGCTTGTCTATTTGTATCCTTATAACTTATCACAGTACTTCATATATAGTAAGCAACCTAATAAATATGTCATTCATTCATTCACTTTCTTTATAAGGTCTTTTCTGATCCACTAGCTACTAGTCCCATCCCTAATGACATTTATACTTTAATTTTATTTAAAAGTGTGCGTATGTTGTCTCTCCTTAACAGAACAAAATCTCCTTGAAGGAAGGGCATTTCTCTGTTTTTCCAACCATTGGCACTGTGGCTGGAACATAAACTTCATATTTATAATGGCTATCATATTTCTTGCCTTCTCAATGGGTAGGTGAGGGAAGAAGAAATTTGAAAATAAAAATAAAATTTAGATTTAAAAATAAAATGTAATGTTATCTATAAGAAGTAAATACTCACTGATGAATTAATTGATATTTTATTCTTGTTATTTTTTAATGTTTTTTCTTATTTATTTAGTATATTTTATTTATTTTTTCCTTTTTTATTAATAAATTTATTTATTTTTAGTTTTCAACATTTACTTCCACAAGATTTTGAGGTCCAAATTTTCACCCCATCTTGCCCCTACCCCCACCCCAAGATGGCATGCATTCTGAATACTCCTTCCCCTAGTCTGCCTTCCCTTCTATCTCCCCCCCCTTCTCTTATCCCTTTCCCCTTCTATTTTTCCCCAGTTACATGTAAAAACAATTTTTAACATTTGTTTTTAAAACTTTGAGGCCCAAATTATCTCTTTTCCTCTCTACCCCCCCACATTGAAAAGGTAAACAATTTTATATAGATACATGTGTAGTCATGCAAACAACATCCATAATAATCATATTGTGAAAGAAAACATAGACCAAAAAAAACCTCAAGAAAAATAAATTGAAAAAAAAAAGGTATGCCTCAATCTGTATTCAGATACCATCAGTTCTTTCTCTGGGGATGAATAGCATTTTTCATCATAATTCCTTCAGAGTTGTTTTGGATCGTTATATTGCTGAGAATAGCTGTCATTCACAGCTCATCATATTACAATATTGCTATTACCTTGTACACAGTACATTTCACTTTGCATCAGCCCATGCAAGTCTTTCTAGGTTTTTTTTTCCTGAGAGCATCCTGCTCATCATTTTTTATAGTACAATAATATTTTCATCATCATCACATACCACAACTTTTTCAGCCATTCCTCAATTGATGGGCATCCCCTCAATTTCTAATTCTTTGCCCCCAGAAGAGAGCTGCTATAAATATTTTTGTACACATAGGTTCTTTTCCTCTTTGTTTTTTGTCTCTTTTGGGATACAGACCTAGTAGTGGTATTGCTAGGTCAAAGGGTATGCATGATTTTATAGCCCTTTGGGCATAGTTCCAAATTGTTCTACAGAATGGTTGAATCAGTTCACAACTCTATCAACAATGCATGAATGTCTCATTTTTCTCACATCCCCACAAATATTTGTCATTTACCTTTTCTGTCCTATTAGCCAATCTAATAGGTATGAAGTAATACCTAAGAATTATTTTAATTTGCCTTTCTTCAATCAATATTGAGTTAGAGTACTTTTTTTTCATATGACTATAGATAGCTTTGAATACTTCATCTGAAAACTGATTATATCTTTTGATCACTTATTAATTGGTAAATGGTTTTATCTTTATAAATATGATTCAGTACTCTATATGTTTGAGAAATAAGGCCTTTATCAAAGGAACTTTCTTCAAATTTTTCTTTTTCACAGTTATTATTGCTAATTGTATTTCCCTCCATACTATCCCCCCATTTATTCTATTCTCTCTCTGCTTCCACTCTGATTCTTCTCAAAAGTATTTTGCTTCTGACTACCACCTCCCCTAATCTACCTTCCTTTCTATCACTCTCACCTTCTCTTATCTCCGTCTCCTATTTTCCTGCAGGGCAAGATATATTTCTATACCCAATTGAGTATGTATGTTATTCTCTCTTTGAGCCAATTCTGATGTGAGTAAAGTTCATTCACTTCCCCCTCCTTCACTTCTACTATAAAGGTGTTTTTTTTTCTTGACTCTTTTATGAGATAATTTACCCCATTCTACCTCTCCCTTTCTCTTTCTCCCAGTACATTCCTCTTTTACCTCTTACTTTTATTTTTTATATATGATCCCTTCATATTCATCTCCTATCTGTGCCCTCTGTTTATGTATACTCCTAGCTACACTAATAATAAGAAAGGTCTTATGAATTACAAATATCATATTCCATACAAGAATATAAACAATTTCACCTTATTGAATCCCTTATGATTTCCCTTTTCTGTTTACCTTTTCATGATTCTCTTGAGTTTTGTATTTGAATTTGAATCCTGCCTCAGTGCTAGGAAAAAGAACCCTGTAATCTCCTTCTGACCAATTGTTTGATCCCCTTACCATCTGTGGGTTGAGAGCTCCAGAAGCAGCCACTGCTGCTGCTGATTCAGTCACTCCCAATGCCTGTTCCTGGCTTGCTGTGGTGGGGGCTATGCTGTGTTGGCACACATTTGGACTGTGTTGCACTCTTACTCAGGCATGGCACACCTTTGCTGCTGACCTTCTACATTATCTTTGGTATCTCTGGGCTGAGAGGTCTAGAAATTCCCATTATTGCCACTGATTCAGTTGCCCTGAGGCCTGTTCTGCATTTGCTGGGACTGGTCTGTGCTGGTGTGACCCGTGTTGGACTGTGTTCCTCTGTTACCCTGGTGCAACAGAACTTTCCTGCCTACCTTCCAAGTTGTCTTGAAATTTAGAAATTTGTTTCACTCTGTCTTTTTGTGGATTCCACTGCTCTAGATGTTAAAGGTATTTGAAGTGTTTGGGCGGAGAGCTCAATTGAGTCCTTGCCTTTATTCCCCCATCTTGACTTTGCCTCCAACAATTCCTATTTTTGAATATTGATCCTTCCCAGCCTGTATTCTCTACAAATTTTGTAAATATGCCATTAATATGTCAACATGCCGTTGATCAAATGTAGCATTGTGGAAGAATGACTTGTTATGGATTTGAAGGAGATGGGTTTAAATAAAAGCTCTGTTAAACTCCTGACCTTGGGAAAATCAATTAACTTCTATGAATTTCAATGCACCATCTATAAAATAAGAAAATTGAATGAGATCTCTAAGATCTGATTCAGCTCTAAGTGCTATTAGTTTGTGTTACATAGGAAAGGGCAAGTACAGAATCCTGGAGCACTAATTAGAGACCCTATTCTAAATTGAAATTGGTCACATGGAATGCTAGTTTAGATTGCCTACCAATCAATCTACATTTCACCATTTTACCCATAAGGATGTGAGAGATCTTATCTGATCTGAAATCTAGATTGGTTGTTGTCCTTTGTTCTTGAAGAGGACAAAAGAAGAGGACATCACTATGCTTGAGTTACAGTGTGTCCAACTCTGAGCAAACTAGTAGAAGCTTGGAATGCTCTTAGAATGCTTGGAATGCTAGATCAGGCACAAATAGTCCATGTGACCATTTGGGGTGGATTCTTTAAATTTGTTCCTCATGTTTCTTTTGAGCTACTTCAATTCTGCTTTGCTCATATAGCACAGCACCTTATCTAATGAGGGTACGCCATACTGGGCAGTTGTATGCCAGTGTCTCCTATGTCACACAATCAATTCCAACATTCTTTTCTTTTTTTTTAGGCAATTGGGGTTAAGTGACCTGCCAGGGTCACACAACTAGTAAGTGTCAAGTGTTCGGTCTGAGGCCGGATTTGAACTCAGGTCCTCCTGACTTCAGGGCCTGTGCTGTATCCACTGCACCACCTAGCTGCCCCCAATTCCAACATTTTTGAAGGAGATCTTGAGAGTGTCCTTGTATCACTTTCTCTAACCACCATATGAGTGGTTGCCCTGTGTGAGTTCTCCATAAAATAGTCTTTTTGGCAAGCATACATCTAGCATTCAAACAATGTGGCCAACTCATCAGAGCTGCACTCTCTGCAGTAAAGTTTGAATGCTTGGCAGTTTAGTTCAAGAAAAGACCTCAGTGTCTGTTATCTTTTCCTGCAAGGTGATCTTAAGAATCTTCCTAAGATAATTCAAATGAAAGTGATTCAGTTTCCTGGCATGGCTAGTATACTGTCCAGGTTTCACAGGCTTACAGCAATGAGGTCAGCACAATGGCTCTGTAGACCTTCAGTTTGATAGTCACTCTAATACCTCTTCTTTCCCACACTTTCTTTTTGAGCCTCCCAAACACTGAGCTAGCTCTGGCAATGCATGTGTCAACCTCATTGTCAATGTGTAAACCCTGGAAAGTACACTGCCAAAGAAGTGAACTTATCCACAGCGTTCAAACCATCTCCATTTTTTTTAACCAATGGTTCCATGTATGGATGGTGTGGTGCTGGCTAATGGAGCACCTATGTATTCTTGGTGTTAATTGTTAGGCCAAAATTAATACAAGCAGCAGAGAATCAATCCATACTTTCTTGCATCTCAGCTTCAGAGGCTACATTGGGTCCACAATCACTCACAAACAGAAAATCATGAACCAACACTCCCTCCACTTTGGTTTTGGTTTGTAGCCTTTTCAAGTTGAAATATTTACCATTAATGGGGTGGCTGACTTTGATGCCTTGTTCATCCTCATTGGAGGCGTTTGACAACATGGCCGAGAGAATCATGTTAAAAAGCATGGGAGCAAGCACATGCCTTCTTTCACTCCACTGGTGACTGAGAAAGCATAAAAACATTGTCCATTATTCAGATCTGGGCAAGCATGCCATTGTGAAATTGATATACAATGCTGATGAACTTATCTGGGCAACAAAATTTTGACTTAATTCTTTTCTATGCCCTCATGACTGACAGTATAAAAGGCCTTGGTCAGATCTATAAATGTTGTACACAGGCCTCTGTTTTGCTCCTGGCATTGCTCCTGGAGTTGTTGGACAGCAAATTACATATTGACTATTCCTTGGTCATTTCTGAAGTCACACAAGAAACACTCTCATCTTCTAGGTGGGGATCGCCTATTAAGGAGGACTCTGGCAAGAATCTTGCCAGCAATGATTAAGAGAGAGACCTCCCTGTGATTGTCACATGACAGTCTATTTTCTTTACCTTTATAGAGATGGACAATGAAGGCATCCTTGAACTCCTGGGGGATAACCTCCTCTTGCCATATAATCTGGAAAATTTCAATCAGCTTTTGTATGAACAATGGACTCCCTACTTTATAAATCGCAGCTGGAATAGAATCAGCATCATGTACTTTGCCACATGAAAGGAGCCTAATGGCATTCAAAACCTCTCCTTCAGTTGGAACTTCAGCTAGTGGGGGTTTGACTTCAACCTGAAGTAAATGGTCAATAGCTTCAGCACTGATTGATGATAGTCTACTGAGAACACTGTGAAGTGTTCAGCCCATCTCTCTAGGATCATGTCCTTATCACTAATCAATGTGGCTCCAGCAGCACTGAGTTGTTGAGATGCACTATAGGTCGTTGGCCCATAAATAGCCTTCAGAGCATCATAAAAATGCATTGGATTGTTATTATCAGCATAAAACTGAATTTAATCTGCCTTCTTACTGAGCCAAGAATCCTGCATCACTCTAAGCTTCACTTGTACTTTACTTTTGATGGAATTAGTTGCTGCTTTCTTAGGGATGGATGAACTATCCTGCTGGTAAACCTTCTGGAGTTCTTTTTTGTTTAGCAGTTTCTGAATTTTCTCATCATTTTTGTCAAACCACTCTTGATGTTTGCGAATGTTCTGACCTAGATGAGCAAATGCAGTTCTGTACACCCAAATCTCTGAAAACTTCCCACTTCTCTTCTGCTCCACTGTTGCCAACTGTGTATTAGCTCAACTTTCCTTCCAAGTTAGCAACAAACTGTTCCTGCTCAAAGAAAAGTTCTAATCTGTTGGCATTAATTCTTCTGGTAGTCATTTTGCCTTGGGATTGCTGCTTTTGTTAAATGTGAATATTTAACTTGAAGAGGATAAGTCTATGATCAGTCCAGCACTCTGTTCCACATATTGCCTTCATTACTCTCACATCCTGTCTGTCTGTTCTCTTTACAATCGCATAATCTCTTAAATGTTTGCTGTGAGGGTGCATCCATGAAGTTTCATTGCATTTAGGTAAGCGAAAGATAGTGTTGGTGTTGAGAAGGTCATGAGATGCAAAAACCTTTAGTAGTAAGTGACCATTGCTATTTCTGTTTCCAGTTCTATTCCTCCCTAGGACTCCCTGCCCAGTTTGCTTGTCTGAGCCCAGAATTATTAGTCTGTCTCTTTTGGCACATTGATGACAAAGGTTTCCAGGTCTTCATAAAATTTTTCCTTGATCTCATCAGGGTTTGTCATAGTGGGAACATAGGCACTGATGATGGTGGCATGGTGTTTTCCTCTAACTGGCAATTGTATTTTTGTGAGCCTGTCATTCACTCCTTTTGGTAGGCATACAAGCTTATTGACTAGATTAGTTTTGATTGGCAAAACATACACCAGCTTCATAGCATTCTCCTTCACTGCAGCCACTCCAGAAAATAAAAAAGTGCATCCAACATCAGCCTCAATAAGCTGGCCTCCATTTACTTGTTTCACTCAGGGCTGCTATGTGGACGTGATTCCTACTGAACTCTCTTGCCACAAGAGCTGTTTGTCTTTCAGGTTTCCTGGATTTTGTGTTGTCTATAAATGTGCACACATTCCATGTAACAGTGGTGAGTGGAATCATCTTTGTAGAAATTTTTGTACACTTTTTTTGTGTGTTTTAACCACAAGGGGGACCTCCACCTTCCACAGTAACCAGGCCAGGATTGGGTAAGCAGACAATTTTTAGGCACCTTTTCTAGCTCTTTCCTCACACCAGGAAGTGAGTAATGCAGTCCTTAAAAGACTGCTCAGATACCCAGGGGGCTGCCAAATCCCATTGCTGCTTTTAGTGAGAAGATGACCTTATGGCCTGGGCCACCTGTGTGCAGGGTTGTGACTACAGCTCCCAAAGTATTGGCACCTGCTGATACACTGATCACTTGCCTATAGCCACAGAACTTTGAGAAAGGTAAAAATGGTAAAATGGTATGGGTGATATCTTTTGATTTCTGTGTAAATTAGATTTAAGAAAGGCAGAGTTGCATGAAGTTGTTGGCCTCAATCTCTCCCCATAGTCATTACAGTTCAGTTGCAGGAAAGAGTCAAGATGACTGCTGATGGCTCAAGATGCAGTGGATGACCTTGGTGTCTTTAATGTCTAACCAAGCTCTAAGTGCTCCAAAGCACCTGCTTCAGCTGCCTTCATTGCCATTTGAACAAGGGGAAGTCTTCACATGCTTGTGGTAGACACTCCCCTAATTCACCAATAGGTTTGAGATCCCTTGGTTACCCTCAATCAGGTTTAGCCTGTCTGCCAAAACGGTTATAGGGTATGGCCGATGCACATGCTATAGCTTCTTGGAGTGCCAGGTGAGAGTTAGGTGGAACATATGGATACCAAAAGTGGGAAGCAGCTCTGAAAAGGCTTGGCAGCCTTCATACTAGAGGCACTAGTCTTCCCTGAATATACCATACACTCCCATGAAATCTAGATATACTGTTAATGAATGAATGAAAAAGCTTTTATTTGATGTTTATGATAGGGATAAAATAGGAATGTCATAAGAGTCTGTTCTCAAGAAGTTCACACTTTAACTGGGAAATAAAAACATGTAAAAGAAATTTTAGTTGTAGGGTAGGAAGAAAGGCCCAGAAATACTAAGGATTTAGGAACATATTATATGATAAGATAGATCCTTTGGCTACATCAGTCAGTCAGATGACCTTGTCAGGTCTTTGCTGATTATAGAGGCAGGGCAGATAATAAGGCCTGTTGCATGTTTTAAACTTAATGGCTACATTTTATTAACCTTAACACATTATTGACTGTCCACTTGTTAAAATATTCTCTGCTGGAAGAACTGTCTCCTACAATTTGTGGCCTCTGCTTCTGGAGCCCTATGTTAACATCTTTGGAAAAGTCACTAATGGTCTGGAGCCCAATCTTGCACCAACCTTCACTTCTGCCTCACCTTCTACAACAAGAATACTTAACTGTTTTTGTTTTTTTTGGCGTGTGTGTGTGTGTGTGTGTGTGTGTGTGTGTGTGTGTGTGTGTGTGAAAGACCCCTTTAGAAGTCTGCTGAAAACTGTGGACTCCTTTTTCCAGAATGTTTATAAATATGTAAAATAACATATGTAGTATTGCAAAGGAAATCAGATTTATTGAAGTAGTTATTAAAATATTTTAAAAGAACAGACAAGTTTAGGGAAGTTCACAGAACAAGAACTCCTGTTCTAGAGCCTCCCTGAAATATTTCTGCAGGGACTGACACTGACTGGTACATTCTATGGAACCTTGAATACTAACTTCCCTATTCTTTATTCCCTACTCCCACCCAGTTAACCTCAGTGATCAGAAGGATTCAAATGATCTCATTGTTCAAAGGAAAGTAGATGGTGTATTGGTTAGAGTGCTGTACTTGGAGTTAGGAACATGAGTCTGAATTTGCCTGCTTCAATCTCTTACTTTTCTGTGTGGTCCTCAACAAATCAGTAATCTTCTTTCTGACTCAGTTTCCTCATTTGCAAAATGAAGACAACTATAGTACCTTATAGGTTGGTTGGGAGGATAACATTAGGTAAATATGTAAGGTATTTTGCAAACTTTAAAGTGCTATATAAATTCTAGCTATTGTTATTTCAGCTAACTCATGAGCTATAATACCTTTTATAGGCTAATCTATGAAGCTAATGATCATTTATCATAATGTTTTTACGGGAAAAAAATAACGATGAGTTCCAAAGAACAGATTTTTAAATGGACTTTTGGCACAGAGCCCATGTGTTAAGTCAAGGTTACCTAGACATAGTTTATAGAAACATGCCCTAATGATCAAATTGCTCCTTTGATTATCTCTGCTTGAATGGGTAGGATTACTTAACAGTTTCTACTTAAAGGTCAACTTTGAGTTCAGTCAAAGGGAATAGTGAGGACAGCGCAGATTGCCACAGAATTAATTTGACTGTGTTCATTATTAATTATAAAGACTGGTAAAATTACTAGGTTAGACATATTGGAATCCAGTTTATCCACGAACATGTTTAGCCTTAGAGCTTAGTGTTTTTGTCAGCTTCTCAAACATGCCAGTTTCAGACAAATCTATTTCACCTCTAAGTTCTTAAAGACATATCTCTTTAAAAAAATAAATGTAGCAGTTACTTCTTTGAATTTGCCATCAAACCTTCTCAGCAAGTGTTGTTTGTTTGAATTCTCTAGTAGTTTGGTATTGCATGTATCCCATGGTGTTTTTTTTGTATTGTATGTTTTCAGCTGGAGAGACTGCAGGCTGAGAACACCTCTGAGTGGGGCAAGAGGGAAATACTTGAAACAGAAAAACAAGAACTGGAAAGAGACAATAGAAGGTTAAAGGCCCAGGTGAAAGAAATGGAAGAACTTTTGGATAAAAAAAATCCATTAGCTGTAACCTCTCAAGGTCCTGATTTGAAGACATCACAAAGTGAGCTGCTAGAGAAAAACAAGGTATGGATTCTACTTTGAAGTAAACTTTTTTTACTTGCATATATCTGGTTTTTAATGCCTAGTTATCTTCAAGTTTGACCAAAGTCTCCATGTTTGACTTGTCTCTTTTCTACCATCTAAGATGAAAGCAGAAAAGTATCATGCCGGGTTTTTGATTCTCTAACTTGTAAAATCACTTTTTGGTTCACAAATTTGAAAACTTAGAGCATCAATGATTTTGTATTGAAGTTTTATATTATGTCAAAGCCTCTTAAGGACTTCAAGAAACCTGTGGTTTCAAAGATTTCACCCTAATGACAAGAAATCTTAGAAACATTTATTTATTCTTTATGACTTACTTGGCCTGTTGTGTTTCATTTTCTGTGCATTTTCCAAGCAATTGACCTTATTCACACCAAGTGTCTTGTCCCATCAATTCTAGTAATTACTCAGTAAGCTTTAGTCAGCAGTAATCTTAGTAAACACTTGATAGATTTGGCCTGTTGTTTGTTTATCCCCTGTTCATAGGTAATCAAGATCAGATGATTTTAAAAAGAATTCTAAATATCAATTTTAAAATAAATTCCAGAGACTATTATAGACATATATACATGCAGAGATATATACGCAACATGTAATTCAAAATATTCACTAAAAACCTGGATTGTCTAAAATTACAGAATTTTAAAGAAAAAATAAAGATCTTCAAAATTATTGGAGGAAAAATACCTTGCTTATTGGTTTTAGAATTTTTGTCATACTTTATATTATCACTTTTATTTGTAATGTAATAAATTTTAATGCAATTTATATGTATTTAGTATATCAATAATACTATTTTATTTCCCTTTTACTGGAAACCAACAATAGATCACCAAGAAGTTATTAAATACCTCCTATATATCAGGTCCTATATTAGGCACTAAGAATACAGATATAAAAAAGGAAATAGTTCCTTACCTTAAGGAGCTTGTGTTCTTTCAGGCCAAATGACAAGCACACATATAAGTGGATACAAAATATAGCCAAAGTAAACATAATCTGATTTGGGGGAGGGTGGCAGGTAAGGGAAAAGAGTACAGCTTAAGGGAGGGCAGATAAGGAAATGTCTCATGTAGGAGATGACACTTTATATGGCTTTGAGGGGAGCTAGCAAGTTGAAGAGATAGAGGTGAAGAGGAGATTTATTTTAAAACATGTTTATATTTTTTCCATACCATATTTTCCTCCTTTAAAAGATCATAAAGATTTTAAGTCACAATATCACATTGATTTTACTCACTGTTTTTGATAACTTGGCAGATTCCTGAATTTTCTACATTCAAAGTTTAGACTTTTAGTAATGAAAAAATGTTATATTTTGAAAATATAACTAAATTCTAAAATTTTAATGGCCAGAAGTAAAAATTTTATACATTCTTGGTATGTTACAATTTTTTTTTCTTTCTACTTTTGTCTTTTCTCTCAAATGTCTTTCACACTGAAGCAGTGCAATGTCACCTTGTAATATCACAGTGGTTGCTCCTGATTTAGGCATTTAATCTTTAAACTAAATCATTATTTTCCACTGATTGCAGTTTTCATCCTATAGCAGGGTATTCACATTTCTGTAATTGGTATTCATTGAAACCACTAACAATTATAAAGTTATTTGATTCTAACATGCACATCATTTCTTTATTTGAGGGTTATATATTATTCAGAATTTATCTAAAAGTGTCACAAATGACCTTGATCTTCCTATTAACTATTAAATGAACAGCAAAGATCTGTCTTCAAATTATTTGGACACTTTCCTAGGGTACACCAAAATGAAATGACAAATGACAATGGGGTTATGACTGGAAACCAAGAGGAAAGATGTTTGGCATGCTTACAGTTTGCCAGATCCTATCCATAGACAACCTCCAAGCTATTTTTGCTCCCATTGGTCCGTTGTAATTCTCATCTGTACATCTCTGTCTGGATATTTGAATCTAAAACATCTGCATCAATCTTATGCCAATCAGAATGACTCAGATAATTTTGAGGATTCTAAATTGTTTTGAGTACCACCCTGACATTCTTAGTCTTTTCAAAAGACCTCAGAAGTCTCTTGCCCAAATCATGAAAAGTCCATAACCTCAAGAAATCATTCTCTTCAAGGAGGATATAGTCATTCACTTATAAATCCTCTCTCCTGATGTCCTCATCTCCTGAAGAACTCACCTCCTGAACACCTCGATGGTTAGTCACAGTATCTTCTGGGTCTTCATATTCTCCAATAGAGTTCAAAGTTTGGCCATTAGGTGTATTCAACCATGTCTGCTCTGGGATACTGAGCATGCTAATAAAGCATAGCACATTTTTTTTCTGTTTTATATGAGAACAAGAGGTAGTTCCCTATTTCTATATCTGTAAATGAATTTAAAAACAATAGTCTATTAAAATCTCACTTTTTCCCACTGCAACTATTGTTATTGCTTCTAATAATAGCTCCTCATTCAACACAAATTACCTATAGAAATGTGTATATCCTGATACATTGTCAATGGGAGTTGAGAATGAGTTTATATTTTTGAAAAATCTCAGTGAAAAACACTTTCAACAAAGTGTACTCAAAAATGAAAACTTTGAAAATGAGCTTCCAATATGGGACATGAAATATTGAGAATTAATCTTCTATCTAAGACTTTCAAGCAAATTCCCATTTCCTTTCTCCTTTCCCTGGAGTAGATGCTAGATTAAAATCATTTTTTCCCCCTCAGGACAAAACAAAAAATGCACTAGTGATTCAAAAGATAAAGGTTAGGATAAAGGTTCTTTCAGGTGAACTGATTCAAATCAATTTCATGCTCTCAATCTCTTTGCAGACATGTTGCTTATACATCTATTTTTATGTATCGTTGAAATGTATATGTTTTACGAAAACTAGATCTGGCTTTTTAATGGGTAAATTGTATTTTAAACATTAGTAAATAGATTAGTTCTTCATTTGCTAAGCCTTCAGTGTTTGTTCCCAAAAGGTTAATTCTATTGATGTTTGTGCTGCTGTTTCTTCTGGTGGGGATGGCATTGTTCCATGGCTTTAGTTAAATTGATGAATCAACTGAGATCAGATGATGGATTTTCTGTGGTACTATCGATTGCTCCTCATGGAATGATGTTTGAATTTTAAAATAATAATAATGTTTGAAAAATAACCTGCTAATATAAATATAAATGGAGCCCACTGGTTAATTTAAAGAATAGAAATAGTGAAACAAACTTAGAAAATATGCATATGTAGGTAATATCATATTATAGTTCCTTTTTTTTCCTCTCCTTTGACATAAATAGTTTGAGTTGGTTAATGACTGATTATTTCCCTCTTGTGCCCCCAAACCTAGCATGAACAATAATTATGAAAATAAAGGTGAGATAAATAACCTAATATAAGCTTTTTGGTGCAACTTAAATACTTGTAGAGAATACTATAAATTTGATGGAAGTTCTATTAAAACATCTGACTTATTTTCTTATCTTTGTTACATGAGAAAAATGAAACAAAGGACGATGAGCAAGCTTAGTGCAGTCAACTGCAGAGTATCTACACAATTCTATTTGAAAAGTGATAAAAAAGCACTTCTGGTCTTTTGGTATATTTATGTGTATGACATGTCTTGTCTATTTTTCATTGGTTTGACCCTCTCCTAAATAAATTTTGAAATGATATGCTCATGGCTTAAATGGTTATATTTTCTCTACCTAATATTCTTACTTTGCTTTCATGTTTCTAATTCTAGATATTTCTTATTACATGAATATGATCTCTGCTTTACTCCATTTGACAAATTCAATAAACATTTATTGAGCATCTTCAATTTGTAGGAAACTATGTCAGGTGAAGGAGGTGCAAAGACAAAAGAAAATAGTTCCTGCCTCTCAGGAGTCTGGTTAAAAGGCAGTAGTAGTAAGTGATACAAAATGTATGCAAATTCACACAGAACAAAGTAATTTGATAAAGGAGATGAGTCTTTAAGGAAAACAAGAATTCTGCTAGAAGAGGAAAGACTTTGTTCAAGATGTAGGAAATAGCTACCCTTTGTCATACTTGTGTGGACAGATAGTTAACAAATCAAGTCAACAAGCATTTATTAAGCACTCCTATGCTAAGTGCTAGGGAAACTAATATAAGCAAAAAGAAAGACAATTTTTGCCCTCTAGTAGTTTACATTTTCATAAAGGAAAGGATAAGACATAAAAAGAGGTGGGGAGGAGGGTTCCTACATAGGGTAATGGTAAAGAAATCTAGAGATTGAAGAATGGTAGGTCTGGGCCCTTCCTTAAAACAGAGGTTCTAGGAATAATTTACTAATGAGAAAAGGAGGCAGGGGAGAAAGCCACTTAATCATGGTGAGGAATAGATATAGATAAATAGATAGATAGATAGATAGAATCAGCATAATTAGGGGCTTACTATATGCCAGGATGTATTTTTTCCTATTAGACTACAAGTTCCTTAAAAACAGAGAATTTAATTTTTTTTTTTCAATTCCATGTACTTCAGGGCATACTACATGGTAGGTTTCTTGTTTTTGTTGTTAGTCATTTTTTCAGTCATGTCTTACTTTTATGACCTCATTCAAGGTTCTCTTAGCAAAGATATTGGAGTGTTTTGCTATCTCCTTCTCCAGCTAATTTTACAAATGAGGAAACTGAGGCAAACAAGGTTAAGTGATTTGCCCACAGTCACACAGTTAGTAAGTGTTTTAGGCCAGATTTGAACTCGGGAAGATGAGTTTTCCTGACTCCAGGCTTGGCACTCTATCCACTTTGCCACCCAGCTGCTCCAAAGGTGTCTTATAAATGGTTATTAAAATGAATAGAATAAAAATGTACCTTTCTTGGGAACATTTGGCTATATTCAATTTAGTATTTGCTTTTTTATGTTTACCTCTAATTGTTTTATATATGTATGGCTTTTTCCCCCAAGAAGATTATATAAGTTTCTTTTGGCCCCATGTCATATATTGCTATATCCCCATAAAGATCAGTACTATGCTCTTCAGTCAATAAATACTTGCTGAGCAGAATTGAATTGTATTGCTACGGTGTTACACAAATGCAACCTTACCTAATTCTTTCACCTGCATGCTGGGCCAGCAATTCCTGTTTTTGAATTAGATCTGACAAGCAGAAGGATAAAAGTGAACACCAAATGATATCTATATAGGCAGAACTGCATTGAAGAGATACACCTAAAGCTGTATATATCCACAAAGTAAAATGTGTAAAAGAGAAAACTACAGGAAAAAAAACTGAATTCAGTCAGATTATTTCCTTTTTGTGTTTTTTCTATATTTATTGATATTTCTTGCTTTTGTATCACTTTAATTTCCCTAAATATTGCTTCTCCCTTACCTACCCAGAGACCCTTTTCATATAAAAAGTAGAAAAAAATAAAATCAATTAAGCAAAGTTAATTAACTTGTCAACCAAATTCAGTATTCAGTATGGTGTCTACAACCATAGTCCATAGTCATCACCTCTGTAGAGGCAATCTTTCTGTCTCTTCTTTGGGGTCAAACTTAGTCAGAATTACCCATCATTGAGTGTTGATTTAGTTATGGTTGTTCTTTCTGTTATATTGCTATAGTCATTGTGTGTGTGTGTGTGTGTGTGTATTTGTGTATATATGTGTATATATATATATCTTCAAATTAGTTCAAATAATTATGCCACATGCCTTCTTATAAATTAGTTGTTTCTTAAAACAAAGTTAGAGTCTATATAGTCATATATATATAATTTGGTTGGCCATTTCACAATTAACGGGCATTGACTTT
Source organism: Vombatus ursinus (assembly GCF_900497805.2). Classification (NCBI taxonomy): domain Eukaryota; kingdom Metazoa; phylum Chordata; class Mammalia; order Diprotodontia; family Vombatidae; genus Vombatus; species Vombatus ursinus. The sequence continues at coordinate 10,266,863 of NW_020949351.1, forward strand.
GTCAATTTCTAGTCTTTTGTTACTAAAAACAAATTAAGAAAAAAGTGTTATTATAAATATTTTGTAGTATATTGGACCTCCTTACTGTCTAGCAATGGTAGCCCTTTGGGTAAAAAGTTATAGCCGATTTAGTCACTTATTTACTGTAATTCTAAATTGCTTTCCAGAAAGATTGGATCAATTCACAGATCCACCAACATTGTATTAGCTTTCCTGTCTTTTCATAGGTTCTCTAACGCTGACTATTCCTATCTTTCGTCATCTTTAGGTAATTATTTCTTTTAAGACAACCAGGAATTTAAATGGCAAATACAACTTTGCTCGAATTCAATTAGTTTTTGAAAAAAACAACAACAACCAGTAACTCAAATGGATTCAAATATTAGCTTGTATGCTTCCCCCCACCCCAAACTTAATTTGTGAGTACATGCCTAGCCTTTAATCCTCATGGTGCTAAAAGGAAGTGGAGAAACCTAGGGGTAAGATAAGCTTCTTAGCTAACTTCAGAAAAGAAAGTCATTACCTTAAAAACTGATTAGACCAAAAAATTTGATATTAAGAAAACTCTATATTTGTGTATGTACATATATGTAGCAACATATATTTCTATAACAAATGCATATGTATGCATATATGTACACTTATTTTCATGAACATACATACATGTATACACACACACACACACACATATATATACACATATATAATATAGTGACAACACTGCAATCCTGACTACAGATGTGATAATACGTATAGCACAACTTTTTGTAGACCTAACTTTTTAAATGTTGTGTTTCATGAGTACTATCTATTGTATCAAGTCATTTAAACATTATACATTTTTTTTGTCATTTTTGGACATTCTTGTAAGTTCCTGAATGCAACTAAGTGATAGAGTAGATAGGGCGCTGGGTCTGGAGTCAGGAAGAACTGAATTCAAAGTCAGCCTCAGACATTTACTATGTGTGTGATCCTGGGCAAGTCACTAAATCCTGTTTGCCTCAGTTTCCTCTACTGAAAGATGGGGACCTACCTCCAGAGTCATTGCAAGGATCAAATGAGATAATGATAAAGCTCTTAGTACTTGGAAGATAATAAACATTATATAAAAATAGTTTATTATTATTATTATTATTAAAGTATTCTATCTGATCTAGAAAATTAACATCCTATATCCCAACTACAAACCAAATCTTCTTTCACCCCTTCCTTAGTGTAACCAATGGTACAGAAATGTTAAGCCTCCAAAGTATATAGGAAAAACGTGTTAAATTATGTTTTTGCTTCTTTGTCTTATTTTATATTGATTTTTATAATCCTGAATTTTCTTAAAAAAAAAAAAAAACAAACAACCCACAACAAAAACCTTTATCAATGAAGACACAGCATACTCTTCATACCTCCATCACCTAGCACAGAATGTGTTAGATCATAGGTGCTTAATAAATGTTTGCTGAATTAAATTGAATCATTATCTCAATTTTCACATTTTCACAGATGAGGAAACTGAGGCTCAAGGAGATGCCCACACAGCTATGGTCAAGTCTGGATTTAAACTAAGGCCTTGTGACTCTAAGGCCAATGCTCTTAAAAAATTAGTTTTATTTATTTATTTTGTTACATTTTAAGTTCTGAACTATTTCACTCCCTCTCTTCTTCCCTCCCCACCTTGCACTTAGAAAGACACCATTTCACACACACACACATACACACACACATGTATATGTGCTTGCATATATGAAAAACTATTCTATACATTTTTTATCAGTTCTTTCTCTGGAGATGGATAATGTCTTCCTTCATAGGTCTTTTGTAGTTTATTTGAATATTTATAATATTAGAATAGCTTAGTTATTCACAGTTATTCTTTGAACAATACTGCTGTTACTATATACAATGCTCTCTTGATTCTGCTCATTTCACTCTTCAATATTTCATGAAAATCTTTTCATGTTTTTTTTTCTAATATCAACCTGCTCATCATTTTTTATAGCTCAGTAGTATTCCATTGCAATCATATACCACAACTTGTTTAGCCATTTTCCAACTGGTGGGTATCCCTTCAATTTCCAATTCTTTTGCACCACAAAGAGAGCTGCTATGAATACTTTTGAATGTATAGGTTCTTTTCTTTTTTCTCTAATCACCTTGATTTTATTAGTCTTTTGTTTTTCTTTTTGGTGAGGCAGTCGGGATTAAGTGACTTGCCCAGGGTCACACAGCTAGTAAGTGTCAAGTGTCTGAGGCTCCATTTGAACTTGGATCCTTCTGCCTCTAAGGCTGGAGTTCTATCCACTGCACCACCCAGCTGCCCCTCTAATCACCTTGAAAATAATTGGGGTCTAATTGCTGGATCAGAGGATATACACAATTATATAACTCTCTAATGCTCTTTCTAATACACAATATACTGCTTAAAAAAAACTAAGCAAAATATAAATACTAGTTAGATAAAAGAATCACTTTTTGAAGGAGGAAGGGATCTATGGATTGAATAATGATTATAAATCAGAATTGAAAGAACCTCAGGGGGAGGCATTTTATATAGAGAGGAAATTAAAAGCTCCTTTAGGATTTCATTTATTCATTCTTTCGTTTCAACAACTGGCAAGCTCCTACCATGTATAAAGTTCTGTTTTCCTCAAACTTCAATGTCTTTAAAAGAATGATGGTAACATCATACAGCTTTATTTTAAGATAAATGGGTTTTTATCTTGATTATCTTCTTTTGAGTTTTCTTATAATTGCTTTCATTAAAAAAACAACAGTATAGTACAGTATACTTGCTAGTTTTTTCTAAGTGAGAAAAATTTATAGAATGATAGTTAGCTTTCTTATCAAGTTGTCAGATAACACAAAGCTAGGAGGAACAGCTTATATGTAAGGTAACAGAGTCAAGATACAAAAAAGATATTGACATGCCAGAAAATTGGGCCTAGTTAAATAAGTTGAAATTTAACAGGGATAAATTTAAAGACTTACATTACATTCATGCAATCAATATCTATGTATAGAAAAGACAGAACTTAATCTGAAAAAAACAGGATCTAGTGCTTTTAGTGGACTGCAAGCTCAATACATATGAGTCAGCAGTATGATATGGAAGCCAAAAAAGTTAATGCAATTCTTGGACTGCATGAAGAAAGGCATAGCTTTGATAAAGGAATGATAATCCTTCTATACTCTGCCTTAGTTAAGACATATCTGGAGTACTGTGTTCTGTTCTTAGCATCATGTTTTGGAAATAATATTGATAAGGTGGTACATGTCTAGAGGAAGGCAACTTGAGTGATGCCCGTGAGAAATGAGAAACTATTAAATGAACTGGGGTTTAGTAATCTGCAGAAGGGAAAGCTCAAGGGGAATGTAACAGCTCTCTTTAAGCATTTAAAAGACTGTTATAGGAAGGAAGGATTAAATATTGTTTTTTGTTTGGCCACAGAGAAGAAACTATGATGTATGTGTCTCTCTCTGTGTGTGTGCGTGTGTGTGTGTGTGTGTGAGAGACAGAGACAGAGACAGAGACAGAGACAGAGACAGGTAGATCCTTCTTAACAATCAGAGGTATTTCAAAGCAGAATGGGATGATGGGATGTCTCAGGAAGTATGGGGCTCTGTCTCTGTCTCTGTCTGTCTGTCTGTCTCTCTCTCTCTCTCATTGTAAACCTTAAATCAAAGCTATGAAATTTGTTGTAGCAAGGAAATTTTATCAGGTATGGTTTGCAATAGTAATTGAGGTCCCTTTCAACTCTGAAATTCTGTCTTATGTGATTCTATGAAATGTACAGTTGAGGTAAACATAGATGACAATATCACATGAAATATTTTTTATATATTATACAGAATAGGATGAATAAGACTGTAATTACTGAAAATCAAGAGAACCCCAATTCAATATTTCCTAACTAATACTTGCTGATATTTCTAAAGTAATTTGTTGGAAATGAAGCTGTGATCACACTTTAAACACAGAAATGACTAGTTTATTCTCTGCTACTTTCATGGCTTTCTTTATATTAACATGATTCTAGCTTAATTGATTTTATACATATTTCATATCTCCTTCGTATAGGTTAGACTTTCAACAAGGAAGGCATTATAACTTGGTTTTCTTTCATTAAAAATTAGATATTTCAGAATGTTTTAAAGTTTGGTACTCTCTTCCCCTTCTCTTATGCTTATAAAGAATAATCTGCATGGATATTTTAACTGCTCACCTGAAAAAGATGGCATAAAGTAGTAGAAAGAACATGAGAGAGATGTACTCTGGGTCTTAGTTTTCTCATTTATAAAATGAGGATTATATTAAATTATAATGGTTGACCTTGATAAAGTCTTTACAAATATACTGCTTTTAAGTACATTGTATCATTTGATATTCATAATAGACTATTTGTAAAATTGAATAAACAGGCTCAGAGACGATATGTGACTTGATCACATTATCACAGCTCTTAAATCCCAGGGGTGGGAGTCTCTCCTCAATTCATGCCAGCACTCTTTCTACCAACACACTTTCACACATACAAATAGCAAAGCCCCTTGTGATTCTAAATCTTATGATGAACAATTTTCTAGGAAGGTAGATATGATATTCTGTGGTACTTAAGACAACTCTGGGCCATGGCTTTTGTATTTAAAAAAATGAGGAGATATGATTACATTAATACTAAGGACCTTTTCACATCTACTATTCAACATACAGTATTTCAAGTAATGTTCTCTTCCTAGTAAATGTGGGCTCATCAAGAATGATAAGGCTGAGTATTCATGTTTCTATCTTTTTTTTTTTTTGGTAAGGCAATTGGGGTTAAGTGACTTGCCCAAGGTCACACAGCTAGTACATGTCAAGTGTTTGGTCTGAGGCCGGATTTGAATTCAGGTCCTCCTGACTTCAGGGCCGGTGGTCTATCCACTGTGCCACCTAGCTGCCCCCTTCATGTTTCTATCTTAAGGGATATCAACAATTGTGGAAAGTCTCTGTTTGAGTGAAGCTATATTTCTCTATGCATTTATAAATTCATTGTATAATGAAGAGACTTATCTTTGCCACAATAACTGCATTATAAAATAAAATAGAAAAAACATTTAAAAATGATTTGTCATAAAATCCCTATTGAGAGAGATCATAGAATCATAGATTTAAAACTTAAAGGGACTCTGAAGTGTAGTCTACCTCCTGTGTTTTTATAGAGGAGGAAACTAAGATCCAGAAACGTGAAGAGTTTTGATGCATCACACAGAGAGTAAATAACAGAGTTAAGATGTGAACTCATGATCTGTGTCTCTAAATCTCACATATTTTCTGCTGTACAAAACTGCTACACAATAGCTCTGCATATGTACACTTAGATGTGATGCACTTTGTACACAAAGATGATACTGATAACATTATAATTATTATTATTATTACTGTAATTGTTATTTTCTCCCATTTATATGGTACTCTAGTGTTTACATAGTGTTAGTAGGGTTTTGAGTTATTTTCCCAGTAGTGAAACATCTGCTCTTTCACATTGGCCCTGTTCTGAAAAGAAAGAAACAAAACCAATCAAAACATATATTTTTAAAAAGTTGGTCAGGATAAGGTATGCAGGCTATTCATCACAAAGGTGAATAAAACACAGCTTCTACAGTATGATACAATGGAGGGAATGCTGGATTTGGAATCAGAAAACCTGGAATCAAATTTTAGCTTTGCTGCTTATTACCTGTATATTCTCAGTCAAGTCACTTAATCTCTCTGGTCTCCATTTGTAATAGGAGCATGTGGGACTAAATAATCTCTAAATTCTCATCTAGTTCTAGATCTATGACCCTGTAACCTTGACCTCATTAGTCTTAAACACTGACAAACTGAAAATAGATTTGAATACATCTATGAATATAAATATTAATACTTAGCACAAACACAGATATAAAAGATAGAATGAGGTAGAGAATATAATTGAGACAGTCGAATTAATATGTATAAATTAAAACATAAGTATATATAACATATGTGTATGTATGTATTATCTGTAAACTGACTTTAAAATTTAAATAATGTATTTGGTAAATGACAAATTTCATTTAACTTTGACTAATTGTAGTGTGGTGGAATGGAAAAAATCAGACTCAGAGTCAGAAGATGTAGGTTTGAAACCCAGCTTTTCTAGCTGTCACTGGTTGTACAAGTGAGTTAATCACTCTGAGATTCATTTTTGTCATCCATAAAATAGGAGGGAAAGGAATAATACTTTCATTACATGCCTCACAGAATGTTGTTAAAACATTTTGTAAATAGGGGCAGCTAGGTGGTGCAGTGGATAGAACACTGGCCCTGGATTCAGGAGGACCTGAGTTTAAATCCGTCTCAGACACATAACACTTACTAGCTATGTGACTCTGGGCAAGTCACTTAACCCCAATTGCCTCACCAACAACAACAACAAAATTGTAAATAGTAAAATGCCATGTAGATGGGAAAGATAACAATAACTTAAAATAACTCATCATACTTATGTAATTATAACACTTCCTTGCCAAAAAAGATGACTTATATTTATTATTTGAACATATGATAATCACATAAACACATACAACATATATAATATACATATATAAACATATAAAATTTACTATATATATTATACTTTTTTTGTTTTGCTTTTTGATGAGGCAGTCGGGGTTAAGTGACTTGCCCAGGGTCACACAGCTAGTAAGTGTTAAGTGTCTGAGGCTGGATTTGAACTCAGGTCCTCCTGACTCCAAGGCCAGAGCTCTATTCGATTGCACCACCTAGCTGCCCCTACAAAATATTTTTAAAACAACCAGAAATAATTTTATTAAGCAATATTAAGACAGACTCTATTATGTTTGTTAGATGCAAATCAAATCAGATTACTTCCATATGAGGCTTGCAAAAAAAGGAAAAAAAAACAATAATGGGATTAAGAGGCCCTACAATGGTGGAATCTGCATGAATGCAACCAATGGTATGTTGACAAAAAAGTGTGTTCAATTAAATAACTGCCTAAAGGTAGAAATAAAGAGAAGATTATAGCATTTGAGGACTATGTCATTGCCACACGAAGATTACGAAGGTGTTATCCCTAAGGAGTTTAAACTTATTGATTAAAGTAGGTTATGCAAGCAAATGATAGAAATCTGTGCAACACATTACTTTAGACTGTAAAAAATGAACACTTATTCAATATCTAAGAAGACAGTTTGCTAGAATCACACATTGGAAGTTCACTATATTTCATTGCTAAAAATGACATATTACATACTACATATAGATGAAAAATATCTTAGAGGACTCTACCAATAAACTGTATTGAAAACAAGACTCTTAATAGAGACAAAACTATTACTCACAATCACATGACATGTGCCTGTCATAGCTTTGAGTCATAAAAAACAAGAATATTTTAGTACACGTTACCTAATCAAATATTCAAAATCTCCAAGATACATGGAACATAAAGCTTTCAGAATATAGAGACTTAGACAAGGCTATCAAAATCATATAAAGGATATAGTATATATTATCCTTGCTGTCTCTTCTGTTACTCATGTTATATTGAGGAAGTTTTCAGCAAGCCTACTAAGGATGAGCTTACATCCTAATTATTTTATTCTGCTATAAAAAGCAACTATTTTATCCACCCTTGTAATAGCAAGTGAGGCATTAATTAAAATAGAATAATAGCTGGATAACAACTTGACCCAGAACTATTTTTATCTGAATCCTATTTAAAAAGATGAGAATAAGATTGTAAATAATAAACCAAGGAATTATCTAGATCAGGAATCTCTAATGAATCATTTGTAATTGACTGGTCAATTGAAAAAGTTAACTGAGTTCAGAGGAATACAACTTAGTGTTTTTCAGGCAGTAGGATTTTCCATCAAGGTATCAGATGCAATTTGCAACTCAGGCATGACTTTCTCGCTGTTGTGAATGGTCAATTGTAGTTAGAGAGGTAAATAAATGTCAAGAAACTACTGCTGTTAGTTAGGGGGTGCCTGCAATTGAATTCTAGTCACATTTCTCATGTAAGCAAATAATGAACCACAGGGAAGGGTGTTTGGTGTGGTTCTTTTAGCACACACCTGATAATGGTTCACTGTTCTCCCTAAACCACTCTCCCTCTGCTCATGGACCACATTTTCAGGACCTTTCCCCTTCTCCCTTCTACTCACTATTCATAAATTGAATTCTGAAAATCTTATCAGCTGCACTTGAAGTCCTCTATGGAGTCATAAATTTGAATAGGAGGTTGGTAACTAGGCTTGAACTAAATTGTATGAGGATTTTCATTATCCCTTAGAAAGTAGGTCATGCCCCTTAATGATTAGGCCCCAAACAACGAGTACCTAAGATTTTCTGAGACATTCCAAGGTGTATTCATGACCCTAAATTTTAATGAATTCATTCATGTATTTAATATGCATTTATTAGCCACCTACTACAGTGCAACATTGAAATTGATAGCAAAGAAGTAGAATTTTTGTTTCCTATTCTTTATGGAGATTGACACATAATTACAGAGACAAGAGAAAGCTGTGAAATGAAACAAGGTCCTATGTAAGACATGTGACAATAATAATCCCCATTAATAAATCTTTAAAGGCTACAAAACATTTTTCTCACAACAACCCTGTGAGGCAAATACAAATAATAAAGTAATATATAATAAATGCAAAATAACAGGAAGCTGATGCTTACAGTAGTCAAGGGACTTACCTAGGTTCCCATAAATAAGTACCCAAGGTAAAATGAAATTCCAGATATCTTCTGACTTCCAGTCTCTCACCCTTGACAATCAATTGTAATGCACAGACTTTAAATGCTATAGGAGTACAGAGAAGGGAAATAGGATTTCAACCTCAACGTCTTTGCTTAAAGCTTCATGAAAAAGTTGGCATTGGATTCTGGGCAATAAAGGAAATACAAGGTTTGGATTAACATAGTGGTTTGCAGATAACATAAGTAAAGGTTCAGAAGAAGGAGTAAGTAAATTACCTGTTATAATCTGCATTTAGACACTCGTCTGCCCAACAAAGTTTTATTTAAATTATCATTAATCTACATCCAAGTAAATGCTAGCTTGGAGAGAAGGAGAGGGAGATCTCTAAACTGTCATAGTGCCAATTGCCCTCCAACGTGATTCTCTGTCCTAAGATTCAGGTAACATTTATAATCATTCACAAAGTCTATATTAAATGCCTGTAGGTGGATGGAATGCATTCAGAAATGTTCTAAAAGGGGATCCATGATACAAAAAAGGTTAAGAACTTCTGTGATAGATGTTGGACTCTTCCCATGTCTTTTGACTAAATTCATTACTCTACTCGATTTTGGCTTATCAACCCAAAACAGCTGGGTCTTTGTTGCTGGCTTAAACCTTGATGTTTCAAAGGACTTTTTTCCAGTTTTAACATAAAAAGATGATCTATGACCTTATTGGACTTGGTTTTCAAAACACATTCATAGGATGACCTTTATTAGAAATAAATGTTCTTTTTGGGAGTCTTTACCTCATTGTGCCCTATCCTGAACTCTCCACATACTGGAAAAATTGAGCTGACAGGCACAGTGGATGAGGTTCTGGGGATGAGTCAGAAGAAAGGAGTTCAAATCTGACCTCAGGCACTTACTAGCTGTGTGGCTCTGGGCAAGTAACTTAACTTGTTTCCTAATATGTAAAATGGGGATAATTATAACATCTACCTCACAGGGTGGTGAGGATCAAATGAGATAATAATTGTAAGGTCCTTAGCACAGTGCCCTGCACATACTAAGTGCCATATAAATGTTAGCTATTATTATTATTATATACTGTACATGTTTTCTTATTTTGAGTTAAAGATCAAGCAATTTACTCACCTCGAGGTGATAAGTCATTATCCCAGGTGTTGTCCCTTTCTCTGACTTGCAACTTGAAGACTCTTTTGGTTCCAATAATTAAAAGTAACAAAAAACAAATAGGTGTATCATCATGTCAATATACTCTCATGTTTTCTTATGGTGTAGCTACTGCTGTATCACATTCCTCTGCATTTTTATTGATATTTCAAACTTCCTAATTCTGACACATATCTATTCCATTTTCATAGCAAAAATACCTTTTATTTGGAAGAACATACTCAAAATTGTCCTGGCTAAGAATCCATTAAAAATAAAAAAAGTCTTAAAATATGTTTTCGAAGTTTGTTTTTGCAATCAACTCCTGAAATTGAATTCATTCATTCAGGTCACACAATAGGTCAGTTTTAAAAAGTTAATGTGTCTTCTAGTAACTGATGTGTCTCCAGGAAATAAAGAAAGAATCAAAAGATTGATAAGTCATCAAAGCCAGTTCCTAATGAATTCATTTCTGTAAATATGACATAATTATAGGCCCTACCATAATATTTCTTTCAATTAGTAACTCTGATTTCTATAAAATGTAGGTTTTCATAAACAGTGATTTAATAGGCAATGTATTTCATTAGGTTGGCAATTTTTTTTTTTGCCAAATGTTTCAACATACAGAGGTCTATATACATTTTCCTTATGTAACTACATTGTTTTTCCTTAGCTAAATAACTTAAGTGATTAAAGAATAAAAGTGGATTCTATGCTCTTTCTTAGTTCTATTCAACCACATCTATTATATACTTACTAATTACAAAACTCTGCTATGGGTGCCAGATCTGTAAAGATAAAAACAAATCTCTTCTCTAAAAGCTTACAGACTTTTCATTGGAGGAAGCATGTATGCAGATAACTATAATGCAAAATGATTTGAGTAGAGTGACAACTTTAACAACTGAAGGGTTAGGGAAGACTTCACAGAGGAAGTGACAGGTTAGCTGAAGTTTGAAGAACTATAAGGATTCTAAAAAAAAGGAGATGAAGGATAATTTCAGGCATGAAGGACAACCTGTGCAAAAGCAGTGAAGGAGATAGAATGACATCATCAAGTTTATAAGGATAAGACTAAAGAGCCACTGAGATTATTTTGTTTGGGATAGGGAAAGGGAGAAAAATTGGTGGTTATATAGAGACTAAATTTGGGAAGACACTGGGATTGGGGAGTTCGATTAGGAAAGAGATCAAGATAAGTGCTAAACCTGTGGCTTCATCTACATAAAAAAATTCAGATGAGGAACTCTCTAAACTAATGCAGTACTTTTTTTTTGCACTTAATAGTATTTTATTTTTTTTTTTCAACTACATGTAAAGGTAGTTTTCAACATTCACTTTTATAAGATTTTGAGCTCCAATTTTTTTTTTCATCCTCCCTCCCTATCCTCCCTGCTACCTAAGAGAGCAAGAAATCTGATATAGGTTTGACATATACAACCATATTAAACACATTTCCATATTAGTCATATTGCAAAGAAGAACCAGAACAAAAGGGAAAAAACACAAGAAAGAAAAAAAAAGGTGAGAATAGTATGCTTGAATCTGCATTCAGACTCCATAGTTCTTTCTCTGGATATGGATAGCATTTTCCACCATGAGTCTTTTGGAATTTTCTTTGTATACAATTTGTCATTGTATTACTGAGAAGAACCAAGTGTATACAAGTTCATCATTACACAATATTGCTGTTACTGTGTACAATGTTCTCCTGGTTCTGCTTACTTCACAGCATCAGTTCATGTAAGTCTTTTGAGTTTTTTCTGAAATCTGCCTGCTCATCATTTATTATAGAACAATAGTATTGCATTATATTCATAGACCACAATGTGTTCAGCCATTCCCCAGTTGATGGACATCCCCTCAATTTCCAATTCTTTACCACCACAAAAGAGCTGCTATTAATATTTTTGTATATGTGGGTGCTTTCCCCCTTTCTATGATTTCTTTGGCATACAGAACTAACAGTGCTATTGCTGGATCAAATGGCATGCAGAGTTTGGTAGCCCTTTGGGCATAGTTGAAATTGCTCTCCAGAATGGTTGGATCAGTTCACAACCCCACCAACAATGCATTAATGTTCCAATTTTCCCACATGTTCTCCAACACTGGTCATTTTCCTTTTCTGTCATATTATCCAATATGATATGGCAGAGTTGTTTTCATTTGCATTTCTCTAGTCAAAAGTGATTTAGAGCATTTAATTTCTTCATCTGAAAACTGCCTGTTCATATCCTTTGATCATTTATAAATTGGAGAAAGACTTGTATTCTTATAAATTATATAATATAAATAATAGAATAATTATAATTATATTATAATATAATAATGTAATATAAAATAATACAAATCATATATTTTAGAAATAAGGGCTTTATCAGAAACACTGACAGTAAAAATTGTTTCCCAATTTTCTGCTTTCCTTCTAATCTTTGTTGTATTGAATTTGTTTGTGCAAAACCCTCTTCATTTAATGTAACCAAAATTATCCATTTTTTATTTCATAATATTCTCTATATCTTGTTTGGTCATAAATTTTTACCTTCTGTATAGAACTGACAGGTAAAGTATTCCTTGCTCTCCTAATTTGCTTATGGTATCACCTTTTATGTCAAAATCATGTAACCATTTTGACCTGATGTTGGTATATGCTGTGAGATATTGGTCTATGCCTAGTTTCTGTCATGTTATTTTCCAGTTTTCTAAGCAGTTTTTGTCAAATAGTGAGTTCTTATCCCAGAAGCTGGAGTCTTTGGGTTTATCAAATAGTAGATTACTATAGTCATTGACTATTGTGTCTTCTGTACCTAACCTATTCTACTGATCCCCCACTCTTAGCCAGTACCAAATAGTTTTGATGATTGCTGCTTTATAATATAGTTTTATATCCGGTATAGCTCGGCCGCCTTCCTTTGCATTTTTTCTATTAATTACCTTGATATTCTTGACCATTTGTTCTTCCAGATGATTTTTATGATTTTTTCTAGCTCTATAACATAATTTTTTGGTAGTTGGATTGGTATGGCACTGAAAAAATTAATGAATTTAGGTATAATTGTCAATTTTATTATATTAGCTTGGCCTCCCCATGAGCAATTGGTATTTTTCCAATTATTTAGATCTGACTTTATTTGTATGAAAAGTGTTTTGTAAATATGTTCATATGATTCCTAGTCTTGTCTTCACAGGTAGATTCACAAATATTTTATATTGTCTACAGTTATTTTAAATGGAATTTCTCTTTCTATCTCTTGCTGCTGGGCTTTATTGGTAGTATATAAAAATGAGAATGTTGTATGTAGGTTTATTTTATGTCCCGCAACTTTGTTAAAGTTGTTAATTATTTCAAGTAGTTTTTTAGTTGATTCTCTAGGATTCTCTAAGTATACATATCTTCTGCAAAGAGTCATGGTTGTTTCTTCATTGTTTATTCTAATTCCTTCAATTTATTTTTCTTCTCTTATTGCTAAAGCTAATGTTTCTAGTACAATAGTAAATGATAGAGGTGATAATGGGAATCCTTGCTTCATCCTGGATCTTATTGGGAAAGGTTCTTATTTTTTCAATGAGGTATTTTATATTTTCTTCTTTTTTTCTTCTTTTGATTTTGTTTGATTCTTGATGTTTCACAGAATTATTAGCTTCCACTTGACCAATTCTAATTTTTAAGCAATTATTTTCTTCAGTTGGCTTTTGTACCTCCTTTTCCATTTGTCCAATTCTATTTTTTAAGAGTTTTCTTCAGTGGATTTTTTTATCCATTTGTCCAGTTGTATTTCTTAAGGAATTGTTTTCCTTGGTCAATTTTTGAACTTCTTTTTCCAAGTTGTTGACTCTCTCTTGCATACCTCTCATTTCTTTTCCCAATTTTCCTTCTACCTCTCTTATTTGATTTTTGAAATCCTTTTTGAGCTCTTCCAAGAAGGGTTTTTGGGCTTGAGACCAATTCATATCCCCTTTGAGGTTTCGGATGTTGATATATTAACAATATTGTCCTCTTCTGAGTTTGTGTTTTGATCTTCCCTGTCACCACAGTAACTTTCTATGGCCAATGTTGGGTTTTGCTTCTTTCTCATCTTTTTAGCCTCTTTCAGAGCTTTGAAAGTTGAGCTCTCCTGCTACAGCACAGGAGGCATTGTCCTAAGCTTCTTGTGCTGGGGGCCAAGGGCCTGGTCACTGGCTTTGTGCACTGGGACCTCAGGTGTTGGTGGCTTGCTCATTGTGCTGGGGTGGCTCAGGCTAGTCATGTCTATTGTTCCCTGGTTTCTGGGGCTGGCAATTTGCCTTCTTTTGGGGGGCTGGGACCTGTTGAGTCTGGATTTAGGGGCTTTGGCTGCTGATCTGTGCTATGGCTAAGAGCCTTCTGCTGACTTGCCAAGACTCCATTGTATTGAGCTGTGCTCCCCTTTTTCTCAAGTGAGACAAACCTTTCCTGACATCCTTCTAAGTTAATCTTAAACTGGAGAATTTTTTCACTCTGTATTTTTGTAGGTTCTGTCACATCAGAATCCATTTAGAGGTTTGATTTAATGTTTTTTTTTTACCCCTGAGGGAAACTGGGGAGAGTATAAGAAACTTCCTGGCTATTCTCCACTCTATTTGGGGTAAGGGAGAGTGAGGGAGAATGAGGAAATGAGGATGGTTTTAAGCTTGTGAACATGATTGACTAATTAATTGTTGATGTTAATAGAAATAGGAAAATTTCTAATGGGGGTCAGTTTTGGCAGAAATAGAACTAATTCTGTTTTGAACATGTTCAGGTTGAGATGTGACATACAGTTGGAAATTCTATAACTACTTGATGATGAGAGAGTGTTGTTTGGGAAAGAGATGAGGGATACACACACATACACATATATATGCATATATACATACATATATATTATATATATATATATATACTATACATATACTTATGTATGCATACATACACATATACATACACACATATGTAGGTTTATTTTATGTCCTGCAACTTTGTTAAAGTTGTTAATTATTTCAAGTAGTTTTTTAGTTGATTCTCTAGGATTATCTAAGTATACATATCTATATATCAGAGTCATCTGTGTGGAAACACAGGTTACCTAACTAGAATATAGAGAGGTTACCTAACTAGAGTGTAGAGAGGGAAAAGAAGAAGGCCCAAGGAATGAGCCTTGGGATCTGGATAATGATCCAGCAAAAGAAAACAAGGAATTTTGGTCAAGCAGGCAAGAGGAAAACCAAGACAGTGTTACAAAAACCTTCAACAAATTTCTTTAAGTGTGTGCCCTTTCTCTTCCATTAATTGATGGGAGAGTGTAATCCAGATTCATAAGAAGAACAAACAGCAACACCAATGCCTCTGATATTTAGATTATTCTTTCTATTGATTCATATATAAATAAATATTTTATGTCTTGTGTTTACAAGTTAATTATGTAGGAATGACTGATTTGGTGTAAATAGGAAGCACATTGGTCAGGGTTCAGGAGTTAGAGAAGGATGAGTTACTACTAGGATCCCTCACATTGGAGTTATTACAATTATCTTGAGAGACAATTGTGAAGTGTAGCTGCATGACACACTCCTCTCTGGAATCTCCAGACTTGCCTATGTGAATGTAGGTTAGAGTGAGTAAACAAAAGTGCCCTGTAAGCAAAAGTGGGGGGGACCTCATTATTTCCTCTGGCTATACATGAATGGACAGTGATGTTCTTAATAAAAATAGAGGAGTTTGGAGAAGTAAAATTTTCAATTTATTAAATGTATAATTATAATTCTGCTTTGGACATGTTGAGTTTGAGATGTTAATGATATGATAGAGATGTCGATCAGGCACTTGATGACTGAAGAATGGATTCCAGGGTTGGAGATTAGGATTGGATACAGATTTGGGAGACATTTCTGGAAATGGTAGTATACTCATTGAATAGTACACTTCAGAAATGTAAGAAAGGCAAGGATTTTCAATATTTTTAAAAAATTATATTTAAGTTAATAAATCATTTTAGTTCTTTGTACCATCCCAGCATTCTAATGCATGGAATATGAAGAGACTTTTAAAAAGTATTCATTAATAAAACATTTGATTTTATATGGTAGAAAATATTTTTACTTTCATACATAAAATGGACTTGATTCTTCCAGAGAATAGGGGAGTATTTACTGTCTTTCTGAAGATTTGTTGTCAAAGATTTGTTTCTGAAGATTTGAAGTTGTTTGGAATTCTAAAGCTGTTATCCAAATATAGTCTTTCCATAACACACACAGTTTTACTATGTTTTTTTGCAGCACAAATTAACAATTAATTTACTTCTTTAATTAAAACCTTTATGTATATCTTGATGGTATCTCATTAAAAAAGAAATCTGTTGAACGTTTTTGTTTCCATTTCTTCATTTTTTTAATGTTGGCAAGTGAGAATGGGAGGAGCTATTAATCATGGGAATGGTTTTCCCCCATGAGATGCTAGCATTGAGAAAGACTACTCTCTGACAAGTCATTTAATTGTCTAAAGAAGGAATCTCATGAATCAACTATATTATTCTGAAAGATTTACTTCCATTTTATTTAATCCTTTAAGTCCATCATCTATTACATAAGGATGTCCTTGTTCATAATAGACAATTCATTATTCTTTCTGCTTTTGTAAAGCTTTTTGCTTTACCATTGGGTAAATAAAGCCTGGGTATGGATGTGAACTGCCATTCTAAGAAAGAAATTAAATACCTGGTGGAGACGTAAGCCCCAGCACAACAAATAACCATGACATGTGTGTCATTTCTTAATTTTAAAAGATAACCAATAGATCACAGAATTAAATTTTTAGACTAAAATGTATGGTTTATGTTTTCATTTTTAGGAGACAATATGGTGTGATAGACATTGCATTTACAGGAATAAAATAGGGGCTCAAATTCTACTCTACCATTTAGTATTTGGGTGACCATGGGCAAAGTATAATTTCTCTCAGCCTTAGCCTTATCATCTGTAAATTGAGAATATTACTTTTACGAACCATTTATTATTTGGAAAACTCAGTATTTCCTGAATGTCTGCAACTATTTGTCAATGTAGGTGGGGGGAACCTCAGGGACACATTATCAAATTAAAGTTTAATTAGCCTAGTCATTCATTAGAACTCATCCTCAACTTTCTTCTTAAGCAATGAAACCAATTCAGTCCAGATTCCTGGTTTTGTTTCACACAGTATCACTCCTCCCCTCTTCCCCTTAAGAAGGAAGTTACAGTCTAATGAATGCCACACTGGGGCCCTCCATTTTCTGTTGGACAAACAGATAAAATGCCCACCCCTAACCATAAGGGATCATAATCATCTTTCTGAAGATTTGTTGTCGAAGATTTGTTTCTGAAGATTTGAAGTTGCAGACTCCAGAAAAGCAGCATTAACTTATATATCAGATAAGAAGGAATAAAGTTCACAAACCATTGTGAGAAGAGGATCCCTGCCTCTTTCTTCAGTATCTCATCCTTGTGCAAGCATTCATCAAAGATAATATACAGAAATTATTTCCTCAATTGATGCTAATGCTAGGGGTGAGTGAAAGAGCTAGGCTAGATCACCAACACTATCTCTTGGCTAAGTGTATGCTTTAAGAGAAAAGAAGTATCAGCTGAGAAGGGTGTTACTCATCAGTTTCTCTCCCAAGATGTTCTTAGCAATTGCTTTTGTCTTTTGCCTTTCTTCAAGACATGACTTCTGTCACATTACCTCAGTTCTAGTGGTTCTCTGCTACCTTTGCAATTTGCAGAGTAATATGGCTTTCATTACATCCCAGTAATAAGTCACTTTTTATGGGCCTGTAAAAAGAATACTGTGATCCCTCTCAAACTAGTGATATTGATATTCTCCTCATCCAGCTCATGTGTTTTTAAATTGTAAAGTTCTATCTAAATGCAGACCATTATTGTTATTCTACCCTCTTTTTAACTATGCTAAACCATTTTTTCCTTCTTACTTCTTTTTCATTTATATCTTAAAATTAGAGGGTAAAGGGATAGGAGTTCCCTTTTTTCCATTAAAATCATAATATATCAGTTAACAATCTCTTATCCCACATTCAGTTAAACTGAGGAAGTAACTTTAGACATTTTAGTCACTTAACATTTTATGTTTTTATAACTTAGCGGTTTTCTTAAAAAATAGAAACAGAGAAGCTCAGATTGGAGATATCATTCTAGTATTCTTTATGAGTATCATAAATTGATAGCCCACTATATTACAAAATGAGTGGCAAGTCAATATAAAAGTTATCTGTTGATGTTTATTATGTGATACTGGGGTTATGATAAGAAAAAAATGATTCAGACATTTCAGCAGGAATAAAAATCCTACTTTTTAGATGTTATGAAACTAGAAGCAAGATTGATTAAGTCATTATATAACTTCTATCAATCTAGGAAAATTACCATTGATCCTAGGAAATAAAAATAAAAGAAATCATATTGAAGAATGTACATATCAAGGTATACATTATCCTAAAATATGTGTGTAAGGAGGATCTTATTCTCTCATCACTTTGCTAAACTCTCCCTCAAAATTAAGAGAATGAATAATAATATTTTAAATTTGAAATGTTACAGTTTGTTAATATAGAAACCATTATCACATCAGATAGCATATTTTTCATAACCTGTGTTTCAAATTCATTAGTATAGGAATCTCTCCTTATTGATTGAGATGAAAGTCCTGCCCTGTGTGAGGGGTGGAGAAGAGTTGTCCAGATGTGAAAGAGCTCCAGTCTTTCCTTGTCCCCAAAGAGTTCCTCTTTGGTAACTCTTCAAGTGAGAGTTCTCATTTGGGATTCTTTAAGCTAGAGTCCAAGCTAGCTTTCAGCTTAGAGAGAGAAGATGAAAGAGGCCAACCCCACTTCAGGTTGTTGGAGGAAAAGACCCTGGGAAGACATGAGAAGCATGGGAAGTCTCCATCATGTTCATATTCCCAGATTGCTACTGTGGAGACTTTCACTTTGGATGAATTCCAGGACCCTCTCTGTTGGTTGAGCTGAGTTATCTTGTTCCCAAAGGGAGAGCTTCTTCATTCTGTTTTGTCTGGTATATATTCTATATATATACTTTCTCTGATTTCTGTTTTACTATGATTTAGATAATTGGGCTTCTTTGCTATTCTCTACATTTGTTCACTATGGTACTGGTTTTAGGAGGAGAAAGAGTCAAACCGTGAACATAGATCTTAGAGTTCCCTTTTCCCTCAAAATGATAACATCATCAAAAGTTAGCTCAAACCTGATCACATTCTCTAAACTAATAATATTTAAGAGTGTAAACAGATAAGCTTCTAGCCTGGTATCCCCATTTTCTGAAGAGAGCAGAATGGTGACCTTTAGCTCCAACCTCCTGCTTCCTCTCCTGGCAGGAATGAGAGTTTTTCTTAGAGAAAGGTAGGAGGAGAAGAGGCTAGAGATATCTATTCTGCCTCCTTTTAAGATACACAAGTACAATCCTCCTCACCATATTTGGGCCCTTTTACACTTTGAATTTAGCAAATATTGATGAATGAGGATTCGTATTAAATATGTAGAAATAAAGAAATCACACTTGTATTCATACTGAACAATCAACATTATTTCATTTTGCTACTTTCCCAGTTGTACAGGGACCCATGTGTGATTTCATAGGTAGGAAATCCATCCATTTGGATTGATTGTGATATAGTTGAGGCTCATAAAGGTTAGTTACTTAATTGATGTCAGAGGTGGAATTTGAGCCCAGGTGTTTGTGACTCTCAGCTTAGTCCCGTATCCAATAAACCTTGCAGACTTTCTTTTGGACTCTAGGCTAAATAAAGACAAATGTAGAGAAAAACTTAAACATAGATAGTGAGACAGTTGCTCCCATTTTAACCATACAACTTTTATGCCTGATTTTTAGATTAGTTCTGTACAGGATGAAATCAGTTTTGCCAGAAACTTCCCCTTTAAATAATACATAAAAAAATCTTGACAAAATAATGTAGTCAGATTTGAGCAGCAGTGTCTGAACGTGAGAACTGATCTTTTTCTTTTTAAGCTTAGTTTTTACTTTTTCAAAATATTCATTACAGCAAAACTGATGGTAGTTTTTAAGATAAAAGCCACCAGAGTGCCTGTGAATGACTCATTCACAGTTAGGTTCATAACAAAGCCTCTTGATTGGTTGACCGTGAATCAGATTCACACCCTGCATTGTCTTTAGCACCTTTTTCATACAAACAAAAAATTTGTGCCTTTGAAGGACACAATATGATAGGATATAGGCACCCTAAATTATCTTGCCTCAGAGCTGGTGTCATTGATGCTTTTTTATTCTTTTGTGGAAAAAAAATTTCATACAAAAGCAGAAAACTTGAAATCTGATTCTGAAAGTAGAATTAGAAATAATAACAAAACAGAACACTTGTCTGGAAATGAATGGAATACTTTTTTTTCTTGAGTTCTGAGCTTTTACATCTTAGTTCATACCCAGTGCCAGAGTGATTGCAGCTATGATGCCAATGTGAAGAAATTAATAAGGGTGATCATCTCTGGGCTTTTGAAATTACAAAGCTAACTACTTTTTAGACAGAGTAAGCAGTTGTGTAAATGATAAGATTTCTGGGGTAACAGGAAGGAAAGACTGTCTATGCAAAATCACCACTCTCTTATTCTTTGGGGCTTAAAATTCCTCTATCAGGAGATACAACTATTTCTTTCACAATTTGAGATGAAATTCCTTTACTTTTGGTTATAGATGTGAAATCACAATTTAAATTCATATTGAGGCATGAATCACTCACTGATAATATCCCGTCAAGAGAAGTTTTCTATAGCTAGAAATGAGTTGCAAGCCATATTTTGTGGTGGGGGAGGTATATGAAGGACAAACTGACCATTAGCAAAGTTCAGAAGGGTGCTTTGTTTTATACGGCAGGATCCATGGCTGGTTGGGGACCCAAATTAGGAGAGAATAGCATATGGAATTTATGCTGTATTTTAAAGTGCTTAACATATTATGTCTCATTTGACCCCAACAACAATCCTGTAAATGAGATACAATAGGTGTTGTTATGCTGCATTTTGTAGATAAGGAAACTACCAAAAGGTCTTCTTCAACCTGTGCAACTCCTATCGCCTTTGCTTCTGGCACCACTCTTTCTTGTGGCAATTTCTGCACCCTTGGTCAGCTTACATTTTTCTTGGCCACCAAAATTGTTTAGCCTTTGGAGGAAAGTGGACAACTTGGACAGCAGTCCATAGGTACCAAGTGTTCTGTCACCTCATTGGTCTTCATGGCTGCTCCTTCCTCCTTAGCATCCTTGACCCTAAAATCTGTCTCTCTGTGATGGAAGAGGGTGGAGAGTAGACATCAAGAGCTCCTTACAGATCCTCCATTTAATAAAGGTGCCCATAACAACCATTTCATAATTTCCCACTCACTATAGGATTTCATAATGCCTCATCCTTTGGTATACTTCCTCTTCTTTTTCTTCTTATTCTCCCATTTTTCATTTTTTTTTAAATGTGTAATCTTTCCCCATTAGATTGTTAATTCTTTGAGGGCAGAGAATCTCTTTTGCTTTTCTTTGCATCCCTAGGTCTGGCACATATTAGACATTTAATGTATATTTAATGACTGACTTGCCACTGACCTTACTGCCTCTGCCCCTTCCACCTCTGCTTATTTCAGTCACTGATGAGACCTGTCTCGGTCCCTCTCAGGTTGTTCAAACTACATCTATCTCCACTGCTACCACTACCCAACTCTTGGAGGGAGATAGGGAAAGAGAGGAACCAGCATCCCACTGTGCTGTCATAACAGCCATCCATCTTTGCCTTCAAATAGCTGTTTACAGACTGGGGATTCCTTGGTTCTATATTTTCTTCCCAAACCCTGATCGATCATCTTATGAATGTCCTGAAGAAACGTGGGACAACAGTACCTATGAGTTGTAATACTGGAAAACTGCTCCAAAAGTTTCACAGTTTCCTCTAGAACCCTGGGTGGTGCTGATGAAATAATTACCTACCTTCTGGATACACAAATTGGAAGTGCCAGTGTGAGTTGAATGACTAAGTTCAGAAGTGTGTTTTTTTGAAATATCATATTACAGTTCTTTCTTTCAATTTTCATTGCTGATGAGTGCACATTTTGATCTGCTGGTTCCTAATTTAAAAAAAAATTGCTTCTTCCTGGCTGCAGCAAATATCATTGAAAATTGAAATATGGTTACTGCATTTTGGGTTAAATTGAATTTGGGATTCTTCTATGATAGTGTATTGTGAATTCTTTCAATCAGCCACTTTTTTTTTTCCTTTTCTCCACTATTTGAGGCAGTTTTTTTTTATGATGTCCTAGAATACAGAATTCAGGTTCCTTTTAAAATCTATCTATTTAGGGGCAGCTAGGTGGCACAGTGAATAGAGTTCTGGCCTTGGAGTCAGGAGGACCTGAGTTCAAATCCAGCCTCAGACACTTAACACTTACTAGCTGTGTGACCCTGGGCAAGTCACTTACCCCCGACCACCTCACCATAAAGTAAAAAAAAATAAAAAAAATAAAATCTGTCTGTCTGGAAATATCTATTTATAGATATCTGTCTATTTATATTTATGGAAATATCTATAGACATAGGTAGGTAGATAATTTCTGGGAGATCAGAAATAAATCTTAAATTAGATATCAGACCTCACTTACTGAGGTTTGTCCTCTAAGTGAGCTGTATTGGTTTATAGAGACAATATGGATTCCACTTCTGTGGTTTTATTTATTTATTTTTTGCTTTGGTGTTTGCTTCTATATATCTGTATCATTTTGTATTCTGCCTCTGCTACATCCCTTTTTTAAAATTGTCAGTTGTTTTGAAATCTGTCTTCTCTTATGAACTACTCATAAACTCATAAAATGAGTTACAAATTCATTTGACTTTTCAAAATTTTCCTGAAGAACCCTAATATTCTTCCTTTCTCCCAATTTTTCCTGGGGGCCTTTATTTTGGGGGAGGAGCCCAGGACAGTTATCCCTCATTCCTTCCATTACTCTACACCCTAGTGCTGGTATCTCCCCACTGCCCTTCACTTTTATATGTTATCTTCTTCCTTGAGGGCAGGGACAGTCATTCTTTTTGCTTGTATTTGTATCCCCAGTGCCTAGCACAGTACATGGCTTATAGTAAATGCTTACTAAATACGTGTTGCTTTATTTCCTCCTTTATTTTGTTAAAGATATAATCACATCTCATCTTTGGGGAATTGTTCTATTTCCATTTATAATGTATCTAGTTGCTGTTATTTTACTATTAATTTTTCTCTTAGAAATTTGTCCTTACTGTCAGTTTATTATGAGTTTTTTGTGAAGATTTATTCCTTATTCAACTTATTATTATTACATAATATGTCATCTTCCTGAGGACTATGAGGTTTTCACTATTGTCTTTGCATCCCTAGCCCAGTGCCTGGCATATTAACTCAAATTTTGAAAAGAATGTGATCTCATCAATTAGAATGTTCTCAACAACGATGTAGATTACAAACATATCTATGGCTGTCCAAGATGTGGTGATACTTGTCCATATCCTCTGTTCAATAAATTCACCATAAGAAGTCCACCAACATGTTGGAGGCTTTCTTTATTTCTTCTGACATATCAAGACAATTAGTGGATCATTTTGGCTGTAAGCCAATCATCATCTCTTGTCTTCATCTTGTGATTAACCTTGCTTTTCTTTCTATCATGTATTTCCTTGATGACACATTTCACCCTTCTTCTAAATGCCTGGTATATGGCATGTTCTTAATAAATGATTGGTAATTGATTATTGTTATTTTTTTTACTGAATTTGATGCATTTATTGGTTGTTTTTACATGGGAAAAGGAAACTGGCCTTAAAAACAATTACTCAGCCAGTAGTTGGAAACATTAGATTGTTTTAAAGTTTCTGATTTTATAATCCAATGTGTTGGTCATATTTTCAGCCTCATATAATCTGCAAATCATTTATTCTATGCTTTCATCCAATTCATTTATACAATTTTGAAGAGCATGGGCCAAAGACAGATCCCTGTGTCATGCCACTAAAAACCTCCCAGCAAGGTGATAATAATTCATTATTCTCTTATTTTCTGATCTAATAACCATTTCCATATCTACCAATGTTTACTATCATTTAGTCCACATTTCTCTAGCTTGTCAGCAAAAGTATCATGAGAGACTTTCCCAAATATTTCACTGTTGCTGCATCATTGGATAATGGGATTTAGAGTGGGAAGAGATTTTTAGAGACAATATAGCTTAATGTCCTTGTTTATAGATGAGTAACTGAAGCCCCTAAATGACTTGGTCAAGTCATTTGACCAAGAAAGTGGAAGAACTAATATCTGTCTTCAAATCCAGTGATTGTTCTATTTTACAATTCTAATTTTCTCAACATCACCATATCTGCAATATTGTTATCAAAAACACATTTTATTGTATTGAACACTCATCTCCAGCCTTAGCTAATCTCTGAATACTTTAGTGATTCTGACAAGAACATTCTACTCTTTTCCATTCTTTCCTTGATCTTGCTTCTTTCTTTTGAATATATCTTTAAAAAAATCAATTTTGTTGTCCACATATTCCTAGCTCATCCCTTTAGTCTCCTTAGAAATCTGTTTCTTATTATCAGAATCATTTGTGTTCATGTGTTCAAAACTTTCTTCTCAAGAGCATCTCCAATTTCCCCTTAAAACAGTTTAGACTCTGAGATCTCATGTATCCTTTTGTTTCAAAATCTTCTAAAATATAAAGTCTGTTTTAGGCTGAAATTTACTTTAAAAATTTTATAGATTTTTAAGAAGTAAGGACTTTTTGTAAAGATTTTACAAACTGGTAAAAATTAATACAGACTAATATTTATTTTTTGCTTCTATAAAAGTGTTACTCTGGAAATTTTGGCATATGTGAGATTTTTCTTTTTGCCTTGATTTCTTTTCTGGTATGTACATACTAGTAGGATTGTTTAGGAAAATATTTTGAACAATGTAGTCCTCTTTCTAAAGTTATACATTATAAAAATGTACATTTTAAATATGTTACTAACTGCAAACCTTTATGTAGTGCTTTGAAATTTATGAAGTGCTTTACATATATTATCTTATTTGAGCCTCATAATAACCCTATGAGGTAGGTAGCATCATTATCTCCATTTAATAAATGAAGAAACTGAGATCAAGAAAGGTTAAATAATTTTCTCAAAGCTACATTAAGCATCTAAAGCAGTATTCAAATACAGTTGTTTCTGATTCCAGGTCTGGCATTTCCTCCTCTCTGCCACCTAGCTGCCCCATGATTTAAAAGCAAATATGTGAGATCACTGGTTGTTTAGTTCTCAATTTTAGTGTCAGTTAAAGGGGTTTGAATCCTACCTAATGAGTCATTATAGCAATATTTATAAGATCTGGATTACATTAAGATCATGATCTTCAAGATAAATTATCAAGCAAATGGAGTAAACAAGTTATTAGCTTATGAAACTGGAATCAGACTTACAGGGATCAGGCTATGGTAGTCAAGTAGACTTGACAATAGGGAATAGCATCAGGAAATACACAGAATAGAATGATATTTGACATGGAATGTGTTTGCCAAGGAAAAAAAAATCTGAATCATAGAACTTTAGAGTTGAATGTTCTTCATTGACTATGAAGCCCAAACCCTAGAGAATTCCCATTAAAATATACTTAATAAGTGCCTACCCAGATTTTGTTAGAATAATTTCAATAAGGTAGCCCTTTGCATTTTTGGACAGCTGAAATTATTAGGATTCCTGACCCACTTGATATAAAATCTAAATTTACAAATATGATACACAAGATATCATTAGGTAAATCTGTGAGCTGAGAAAGTAATGAGTGATAACCAATGCACTCCAAGGACATTGGGTAGAGCTCTCTTGTCATGAATATATAGATATAGGGACTAGACCTCTGATTTTAGTGGTGCAGAAAACTCCCAAGTGAGGAAACTTCCTTTACTGGTGCAGCCTGACATTTATAATCTTTGGGAGTTTCATAGAAAGCTGAGAGGTTAAGTAAATTGCCTATGGTCACACACAGCCAGCCTGTATCAGAAATGAGACTTGAATCCAACATGCATAAGAGTTGTGACTAGGGTTAAAGACATCTTTCCTTAGCAATATTCTTACTGATATAATTTTTCACACACACACACACATGTATGAATATATAACATTTCTAGTCAACTGAGTTGAAAGGAATGTCTCAGATGAAGATAAGTATGTTTAGTTTAAGGGTTTTGAAAGAATTCTTGCTTAGTCATTTTGAATTTCAGGTGTCCTTCACTTTGAAAAACAGAAGGGATTAAAAATCAGAAGATATTGGTAAATATTCTTGAGCAAAATGTATTCTCTTCCTTGGCTTATTCCCTTAGTTTCAAAATGGCCAATTCATTAACATTAGAGTTGTTGGAGATCAGTGCTTCATAGTCAGTTGGATTAGATGACCTAATCTAATCTACGGCATAGTACAATGACAAAGCTTCTGAATTTGAGGTCACTGAGAAGCTCAATTTTGATAATTACTACTTTTGTGACTTTAAGCAAATCACTTAACCCTTCTGGGTCTCAGGTTCTTGATCTGTAAAATGATGGGATTGTACTAATTGTTATACTAATTGCTAAAGCAAACTGAGACTTGAAGTTAGGAAAAGAAAAAACAAACAAAAATCTCTTCCTGACAGTTAAAGCTGTCCAGAAGTGTAATGGCTTGTTTAAGGATGTAGTGGAGTCCCCTTCCTTAGAGGTTTTCAAGTAGAGTCTGGACACTTTTCCAGAGAGCACACTTGTCATGTATGTTGTAGTGAGAATTCCTTACACATATGGGTTAGACTAGAAGGCTGCTGAACTCTCTGCCAATTCTAAAATTCTGTGATTTCCAATCAGCTCCAGCTGTATATTTCTAACCACAGTTTCCAAAAGTTTGAAAATTCTATGATTCTACATGTTTTTCAAATCTCACCTATTGGGTTTCTGTTAGGATCAGATGTTGAAATATTTTTATTTCCTAGGAAAAAGGTGATTATTCTTTAGAATTTCAGTAGTTTTTAATTGAGGATTTGCTACAATAGCTGTTGGTGCCTGACATTGCTTAGAATGTCATTTCAACATGCTCCATCTATTTCTTTCATGGTTTTACTGTTAAATTTAACAGTAAAACTTAATTGACAGATTTCTCATATGATTCTTTTATTTGCTGCCATTTTCTGCTTCTATATATTTTTCTTGGCTTAATGTGATGATATTTAACTTCCTAACATATTTCTTAGTCATGCTCAGTGTAAAAATTCTAGGAAAACAGTTACCAGAGAAATTGTCAATATATGAGTGGTTAACAAGAGTCATTAAAAATTTACTTTAGCATTTTTTATTTTTCATTATATGGCTTTTCTTTGGTTTTCTTGTTTAACACATAATGAATATAATGTCAATAAGAAGGAATAATTACAAGTCATATTTGAATTTCTATGCTTCATATTCACTGACTTTCATATGATCCAATAAACATGCTGAAACCATTCAGGTTGCTGAATTTTTCTTTTTTAAAGCAAAACTAAATATTTGATTTATCTTTAATCAGAACTATTCTTATTTAGTCGTATACTATATTCATTTCACCAAAATACTTTGTAATGTCCATTGCATTGCCCAAAAATTACCTCAGATATTTGGAAATGTTTTCCTCAGAATCATATTTCAGAAGCTATCTCAAATAATAATAGTGGCTAGAATTTAAATAATACTTTAAAATTTAAAATGCTGTATAAATACTAACTCATTTTATCTGATAAAAATTCTGGAAGGTAGGAAGGGAAAAGAAGTATTTCTTAAGTGCCTAATATGTGCCAGACACTATGCTAAGTGCTTTACAAATATTATTTCTTTTGATTCTCACAACAACCCCGGGAGGTGGGTGCTGTTATTATCCCCATTTTACAATTGAAAAAACTGAGGTAGACTGACATTAAGTGATTTATCCAGGGTCACACAGGTAGTCTGAGGCCAGATTTGAACTTAGGTCTTCCTGATTCTAGGTGCAGTGCTCAATCTGGGGCACTACCTAGTTGCTGATGTTGCAATTAAAAAAAAAGAATCTATGGTGCCTTTGGGGGTGAGAGGTTGAGACCCAATCACATTCTTCATAGTGCCAAACACTATGATAAGCACTAGAAAAGGGTGATGATAAAAGTTTTTTTTATTAAACAGTTATAGTAAAGATTCATTGATATAGGAAGTTTATATTGTCTAAAACTAAAGGTTTAGATTAGCTATAGAGTTTATTAATGCATTTCTCCTAGGTAGAATGAATATTTTAATATTATATATTCTCTCTCTCTTGCTATGTATATCTATCTATGTCTATATGTGTGTATGATATATATATATATTATATATAGATAATATATACACACATTTATATATATTTATATATATCTAAATATTCCTATGTAAGTGTCTATATAGTATTTTTCTGCTTAAAACATTTGCAGATACTCTAATAAAATATGATCAAAATCAGCAGGTAATTTTGAAAAAACTGAGATAATTTATTTTAACTTATCTTAGGATTTAAGAAAATAATAAAAGTGCTATTTTAAATGTCATAATTTTTTTTAACTATGCAAAATAACTTCAAACATACAGCACAATACCACATGACTGAACTCAAAAGAGTTACTCAACCACTACTTGGACCAGTTCACTCTTAAAAAAAAATAAAACAACAGGAGTTAAGAATATGTAACACTCAGGAGAAGGAAGATGCAGGTATAAAGTTGATAAGACTTAAATTTCTATTTTTTTCATTGTTTTATTGTAAATTCATTATGTTATTATGATTCACCATAGTAATGCAACTTCTGATTATTTTTGTTTCTGAGAGAATCTTGATATTGAAAGAAAAAAACATGTTATTTCCAAAAGGCAATTCTGCCCATTTTTGTCTCCTTTTAAATTTGAGGGCTAATTCTTTGCCTATTTGTTATGTTTATAGACTATCCATTTAAATCTATGTCACAATATGGATGGTATACATTATTCACCCACTTGACTTTTCCTGTCTAGGTCAGTAATCAAGGTATATATATATATATATATTTTACCTCATTTAAGAAGCTCTACACTGTTGGGGGGCTTTATGCTATCATAGAAAGAGAATCTGGAAGACCTCACTGTCTATAACAGAGGTTTTTATCCTTTTTTCATGTGTGACATGGACCCCTTTAGCAGTCAGGTGAAGGATATTGCATTCTTTCTTTAATAATATTTTAAGTGTATAAAATAAGATGAATAGAATTATAACAAAAACCAATTATATGAAAATATGGTATATATGTATATACACACATATGTGTGTATACATGTATATAGTCAGGCAAAGTAAATTTCCATATTGGCCATATTAAAAAAATATGTTTCTTTCTACATTCTGAGTCCTTCAGGAACTACGTAGCATGTTTGAACATTAATCATCTGGAATCATGGATGGTCATTATGGTGATTATATTTTACTCTGCATCAGAGCATATAGTTTCTCAGATTTCTCTATAAAATTTCTTTATCATTTTTTAAGTGAACAATAGTATTTCATCACATTTATATACCATACCCTGTTCAGCCTTCCCACAATTTATGGGCACCCCCTCAGATTCCCTATAATTTCTGGGTATATCCTGTGCAGTTTGTTTTGCTTAGGAACAAATCCTCCCTAAATACCATACTTCTAATTCCTCCATTTCCTCTTTTTTCCTTCCTTCCTACTTCCCTGTTGAGCAAAATGTTTTTCTGTACCCAAGCATGTGTGTGCATTCTTTCCTCTTTTGTCCAGTTCAAATAAGAAGGTTCAAGTGCAAGCTGCTCCTTTTCCCCCTTTCTTCTCTTTGTTTGTATAGATATTTGTACATACTTTGTAAAGATGTCTATTTAAAAACCCTCATTATGTGGGAAATTTTTCTCCAATTTTCATTTCCCTTTTCCCACCCCAAATGTTTTTCTTTTCTCCTCTCTTACCATTTTTTAAGATCATTAAAATATAACAGAACTACTCCCAGGCCTTGCCTTATTAGACTCCCTCAGCAATCCCAGATGATGATAGGGTAAAGAGGGTATCGTCTCCCCATATTAGAGTGTAAGCAGTTAATGCTTGTTTAATCCCTTATGATTGTTTATTCATGTTTATCTTTTAGTGTTTGTATTAACTCCTTTTTTTGAATTTCAGAGTTTCTATGCAGTGCTCATCTCTTCATCAGGAATGTTAAAAATATCTTTTGTTTCATTATAGGTCCATATTTCCCCCTGTGAAATTTTACTAAGGTTTCCTGGGTAAATAATTTGGGCTTTAAGTTTATATCCTTTGCCTTCTGGAATGTCACATTCTAAGCTCTCTGTTTCTTTATACTGGAAGCTGCTAAATTGTTTGTGATTCTGAGTGAGGCTCCTTAATTCTTTAATGTTTTCTTTTTGGCTGCTTTAAGCATTTTTTCTTTGAATTGTAAGCTTTGGATCCAATGAGTTCTCTCCCTCTCCCTCTCCCTTTTCCTCTCCCTACTTCCCTCCCTCCCTCCATCTATCTGTGTATGTATGTGTGTGTGTGTGTGTGTGTGTGTGTGTGTGTGTGTGTGTGTGTGT
>NW_020949351.1:10297429-10323504 GCF_900497805.2 Vombatus ursinus
TGTGTGTGTGTGTGTGTGTGTGTGTGTGTGTGTGTGTGTGTGTGTGTTTTCTCAGGAAGTGACCTGCACATCCTTTTGTATCTCCATTTTGTCCTCTGCTTCTAAGAAATCTGGGAAGTTTTCTTTCATGATTTCCTGAAATATGATATTCATTTTTTTGTCATGGCATACAGATAGTCCAATGAATCATATTTTTTTTCTCATTGATCTGTTTTCCAGGTCAATTTTGGTCCAGGATATTTGGTCAATCATGATTTTCAGGTAGTTTTTACTTGGGCAAGGTTTTGTGACTCTTGTGCTAATATGTTAAGTCCTTTCCATTTCTTTCTTCTGTAGCTCTCATTTCTTTTTCTAATTTTTTCTTCTAGACTCTAATTTTGTTTATTTAAAAAAGGTAGTTTTTTTTTAAACTCTGACTTCATCTCTTCCAAGAATTTTAACTAAATCTGTGCCCAAATTTTCCTAGGGAGTTCATCAATGGCTTGTTCAATTTCTTTTTCTGAGATGAGGTTAAGTGTTTTACTTCCTTTTCTGTGTTTTTCTCTTAGGCTTTGCTTGTAGATATTGTAGTCATTCTTTGTGGTTTGTGCCTTGAGCATCCTTGTTACCAAAATAGGTTTTAATGATGGGATTCTTTTTACATATGCAATTTTTCCTAGCTTACTTCCTGATTTAGGACTTGGTGTTAGGGCTGGATTCTGTGTACTTCTGGCATAAAGATCTAGTCTAGTCCTGTTGCTGCTCTCTTGAGGGTATTGAGAGTGGTGTTATTCCTGGGTCTCAGGAATCAAACTCAGGATATGCAAACTTTCAGTAATCTCAAAGTATTCTGCATTAGCTTTGTGTAAAACCATTTCAATTTAATGTAATCAAAGTTATCCATTTTGCTTTTCATAATGTTCTCTGTCTCCTGTTTGGTCATGAATTCCTCTGTTCTCCATAAATCTCATAGGTAAACTATTCCTTGCTCTCCCAGTTTGCTTAGAGTATCGGCCTTCATATCTAAATGATGAACCCATTTTGACTTTATTTTGTTATATAGTATGATATTTTGATAAATGCCTAGTTTCTGCCATAGTCTTTTCCAGTTTTCTCAGCAGTTTTTTTCAAAGAGTGGGTTCTTATCCCAGTAGCTGGAGTCTTTGGGTTGATCAAATAATAGATTATTGTAGTCATTCACTGTCTTGCACACTTAACCTATTCCATTGAACCACCACTCTATTTCTTAGCCAGTACCAAGCAGTTTTGATGATTGTTGCTTTATAATACAATTTAAGATCTGGAATGGCTATGCCACCTTCCCCTGCATATCTTTTCATTAGTTCCCTTGATATTCTGGACCTTTCGTTCTTCCAAATTAATCTTGTTATTATGTTTTTTAACTATATAAAATTATGTTTGGGTAGTTTGATTGGTATGGCACTGAACAAGTAAATTAGCTTAGGTAGAATTGTCATTTTTATTATATTAGCTCAGCCTACCCATGAGCAACTGATGTTTTTCCAGTTATTTAGATCTGACTTTATTTGTGTGAAAAGTGTTTTGTAATTGTGTTCATAGAGTTCCTGGGTTTGTTTCGGGAGATAGACTCCTAAATATTTTATAATGTCTACAGTACGTTTAAATGGAATTTCTCTTTCTATCTCTTGCTGTTGGGCTTTGTTGGTAATATATAGAAATGTTGATTATTTATGTGGGTTTATTTTATAGCCTGAAACTTTGCTAAAGTTGTTTATTATTTCAAGTAGTTTTTTACTTGATTCTCTAGGATTCTTTCAATATATCATCATGTTATCTGCAATCTAGTTCCTTCAATTATCTAATACCTTCAATTTCTTTTTCTTCTCTTATTGCTAAAGCTAACATTTCCAATACAATATTGAACAACAGTGGTGATAATGGACATCCTTGTTTCACCCCTGATCTTATTGGAAATGCTTTTACCTTGTCCCCATTACATATAATGCTTGTTGAAGATTTTAGGTAGATGCTATTTATTATTAAGATGCTATTTATTATTATTAAGGAAGACTCCATTTATGCCTATGCTCTCTAGTGTTTTTAATAGGAATGAGTGTAGTGTTTTTAATGGGAATGAGTGTTGTGTTTTGTCAAAAACTTTTTCTGCATCTATTGAGATGATCATGTGGTTTCTGTTAGTTTTGGTGTTGATATATCAATTATGCTGATAGTTTTCCTAATATTGAACCAGCCCTGCATTCCTGGTATAAATCCTACCTGGTCATAATGTATTATTCTTGTGATAAGTTGCTGTAATTTATTTGCCAATATTTTATTTAAAAATTTTGCACCTATATTCATTAGAGAAATTGGTCTATAAATTCCTTTCTCTGTTTTGACACTTCCTGGTTTAGGTATCAGCACCATATTTGTATCATAAAAAGAATTTGGTAAGACTCCTCCTTCACCTATTTTCCAAATAGTCTATATAGTATTGGAATTAATTGTTCTTTAAATGTTTGGTAGAATTCACATGTAAATCCTTCTGGCCCTGGAGAATTTTTCCTAGGGAGTTCATCAATGGCTTGTTCAATTTCTTTTTCTGAGATGAGGTTAAGTGTTTTACTTCCTTTTCTGTTAATCTAGGCAATTTATATTTTTGTTAATGTGTATCCATTTCACTAAGATTGTCAAATTTGTTGGTACACAGTTGAGCAAAATAGTTCCTAATTATTGTTTTAATTCCCTCTTCCTTGGTGGTAGATTCACCCTTTTCAGTCTTGATACTAGTAATTTGGTTTTCTTCTTTCTTTTTTAAATTGAATTAACCAAAAGTTTATCTATTTTGTTGGTTTTTTCATAAAACAAGCTCTTAGTTTTCTTTATTAGTTCAATAGTTTTCTTAATTTCAATTTTATTAATTTTTCCTGTTTTCAATATTTATAATTTAGTGTTTAATTGAGGATTTTTAATTTGTTATTTTTCTAGTTTTTTTTAGTTGTATGCCCAATTCGATCTCCTCTTTTTCTATTTTATTTATGTAAGCATTTAGATGTATAAAACTTCGCCTAAGAACTGCTTTCACTGCATCCCATAAGTTTTGATATGTTGTTTCATTATTGTCATTCTCTTGAATGAAGTTATTGATTGTTTCTATAATTTGTCGTTTGACCCAATCATTTTTAGGATTAGATTATTTAGTTTCCAATTATTTTTTAGTCTGTCTTTCCATGGCCCTTTATTACATATAATTTTTATTGCATCATGATCTGAAGAGAATGCATTTTATATTTCTGCCTTTCTGCATTGGATTGTGAGGTTTTATGCCATAGTACGTGGTCAATTTTTATGTATGTGCCATGTACCACCAAGAAAAAATTATATTCCTTTCTCTCCCCATTCAGTTTTCTCTAGAGGTCTATCATACCTATCTTTTCTAATGTTCTATTCACCTCCTTAACTTCTTTCTTGTTGATTTTGTGGTTAGATTTATCTAGTTTGGAGAGGGGGAGGTTGAGGTGCCCCACTAGTATAGTTTTGATGTCTATTTTTTCCTGTAACTCCCTGAACTTCTCCTCTAAGAATCTGGATGCTAAACCATTTGATGCATATATGTTTAGTAATGATATTACTTCATTGTCTGTGGTGCCTTTTAACAGGATGTAGTTTCCTTCCTTATCTCTTTTGATAAGATCTATTTTTGCTTTTGTCTGAGATCAGGATTGATACCCCTGCATTTTTTTTTTACCTCAGCTGAAGCATAATGTATTCTGCTCCAGCCTTTTACTTTTACCCTGTGTGTGTCACTCTTTTTCAAATGTGTTTATTGTAAAGAACATATTTTAGGATTGTGGTTTTTAATCCTTTTTGCTATCTGCTTCCCTTTCATGGGAGAGTTCATCCCATTCACATTCACAGTTATGATTACTATCTGCATCTTTCTCCCCATCCTTCCCCCTCCCCTCCTCCATTTATGCTTTTCTTTCTCCTTTTCCCTCCTCACTAGTGTTTTGCTTTTGACCACCACCTCCCTCAGTCCCTCCTCCCTTTCACTTTTCTTCCACTTTACCCTTACTGTTTCTTCACTCCCTTCTATCCCCCCTCCCTTTTCTTTCCCCTTTTCCCTCCTACTGCCTATAGGGCAAGTTAGATTTCTATACCTGACTGGTTATGTTATTCCCTTCTTGAGCCAAATCTGATGAGAGTAAGGTTCAAACAATGCTCATACCCCTCCCTTCTTTCCCTCTGCTCTAATAGGTTTTTGTGTCTTTTCTTGTAATGTAATTTACCTTGTCTGCCTCCTCCTTTCTCAGCACATTTTCTTAGATCAGATTAATCCGCTTACTTGGATCCATTTAACCCACTTGCTTAGATTTTTTTTTATCATTACATCAAAGTCAACTTATATTCACCCCTTTTATGTATACTCCTTTAACATGGTCTAATAACAATACAGTTCTCAAGAGTTACAAGTGTCATCCTCCCTTGTAGGGACGTAATCAGTTTGCCCTTTTTAGCAACATATTGTATCTTTCTGTCCCGTAAATGGGACCTTTTTATGTCTCTCTTGAGTCTTGTACTTGAAGATCAAATTTTCCGTTGAGCTCTGGTCTTTTAATCAAGAAAGTTTGGAAGTCCCCTATTTTGTTGAATATCCATCTTCTCCCCTTAAAGATCATGCTAATTTTCACTGGGTAGTTGATCCTTGATTGTAATCCAAGTTCCTTTGCCTTATGGAATATCATGTTCCATTACCTATGGTCTTTTAAGATAGAAGCTGCAAGGTCCTATGTAATCTAGACTGTGGTTCCATGATGTTTAAATTGTTTATTTATGGCTGCTTGCAATATTTTCTCTTTGACCTGGTAATTTTGGAATTTGGCTACTATAATCCTTGGCATTTTCAATCTGGGATCTCTTTCAGGTGATGAGTGGATTCTTTCTATGGCTATTTTACCCTCTGGTTCTAGGAATCTCAGGGCATTTTTCCTTGATGATTTCCTGAAAGATACTGTCCAGGCTCTTTTTTTTTTTCAGTGTGATTTTCAGGTAGACCAATAATTTTTAAATTGCCTCTCCTGGATCGATTTTCCAGGTCAGTTGTTTTACCAATGAGGTATTTTACGTTTTCATCTATTTTTTTTTCATTTTTTTTTTGTTTCTGTTTGGCCGATTCTTGCTCTCTCATAGAGTCATTAGCTTCCATTTGCCTGATTCTAATTTTTAACAAATTGTTTTCTTCTGTCAGATTTTGTACCTCCTCCCCCATTTGGCCAATTGCATTTTTTAGGGATTTGTTTTCTTCAGTGCATTTTTTTTTTCTAGTTGGCCAATTGTATTTTTTAGGGACTTATTTTCTTCAGTGTATTTTTTTTTGCAGTTGGCCAATTGTATTTTTTTAGGGAATTGTTTTCTCTAATGTGCTTTCTTTCCACTTGGCCAATTGTATTCTTTAAGGACTCTTCTACCTCTCTCAGTTGCCTTTTAAAATCCTTCTTGAGCTCTTCCAAGAAAGCTTTTTGGGCTTCAGACCAGTTCACATTCCCTTCTGAGGTTCCAGATATGGGTTTGTTGACAATGTTGTCCTCTTCAGAATTTCTGCCTTGATCTTCACTGTTCTCACAATATGAATCTATGGTGAGTTTCTTTTTGCTCATGGTGTTTGCTTTTTTTCCTGGCCTTTAAAGAGATTGAGGTCTCCTGCTGGGGAGCAGAGGGCATTTACCCAAGCTTCTTGTGTTGGGAGTCTAGGTCTTAGTCACTGGTTTTGTGTGCTGGAGCCTCTGATGTTGGTAATTTGAGGCTATAGGGTTCTGGCAGCTTACCTGGTGTTGGGCTGGAATCAGCAAGGCTGGAACTCTAGGGCAACTCTAGGTTGCCTGCTTTTCCTTTCCTTTTGTTTCCTTCAGCTCCTTTCCAGATGGATTTTGCAGGGTATTTATCTTCTAGGGCCCTTTGTAGTGCTGCTTCCCTTATTTTTGCTGAGGCACTGGGAGACCTGTTTGCTGTAGAATGCTGAGACACCTGGTGGTTTTCCGAGCTGGTTTCCACAGGTTCCCCCACCCTCACTGATGCACTCAGAGGTCCAGGTTTTGGTGTTTGCCTGCTCTACCACCTGGGTTTCAGGATCTCCTCCTGGTATGCTGAGGTGGGGCTTTTTGCTAGCTTGCTGGCATGCGTCTTGTTCTGTACTGCTCCCCTACTCCCAGGGCAAGAGGGGCCTTTCCTGTTAATGCCTCAAGTTACCAGAGCTACTGCATTGCTCTTCCCCATCTTTCTTCTGGTCTGGCTGTTCCACGGTTTTTCCTGGGGTGATATTTTCTGGGCTTTCAGAGGTTGATAGGGGAGGGTGAGAGTAACTACCTTTTTACTCTGCTATCTTGGCTCTCAGAAGCAGATGTCCAATCTCAAAGTATTCTTACCCAAAGAACAATGCTTTCCTGGTCTGAGCTCTGCCAGTTCTTGACCTGGGTAGGGGCCTGAGCAACAAATGCCTTGTGCTTGACTCAGCCACTATCAACCACCTGGGAACCTCAGCAGGTTCAGAATGACAGAACTACAGGCTCCCTTTGGTTTGGAATTCTTGACCTATTTATTCTTCTGTGGGCTTCAGATTGGGTTAGATGCTAGTATTGAGATCCTGTTCTGCTTCTGGGATCTGAGCCAACACTATTGGTTTCTTTTGTACTTGCTTCCCTTAGTACACCATCTAGGGCTTGTGGTTGCTCTTTATCTCAGAATGCTACCCTTGGGTATGGATACCCTCTTTAGTTCACCTTGGATCTATGAGTTGCAACTGAATAGTGGGTGAGAAAGCACTAGTCTTGCCACAGTATTGGTCTCAGATCTCCTTTTGTCCTGGTTCCCAGTCTTCCCTTATGTTCTTGAGTGCTCTATGAAGCCTGCTTCTATCCATACTCGCAGACCAATTTCTCTGTATCTCTGTGCTTAGTCTGGAAAAATGACTCGCTATGGCTTTTTCTTGAATTTTCCAAACAGGACTTGGTTTGTTGTGTTTTCTAGGTCTTTCTGAAGGATTTTGTTGTTGTTCATTTGCTTGTTTTTTTTTTTTTCCAGGGGAGCTCACTTTATTCTATAATTTTTTTAAAAGTTTATGATCCACAGGTTAAGAACCATTAATCAATAAGTAATCTCTCTTCAAAGCATTAGCAGTAAATGAATAGCTCTTGGTGTTGAAACCCCTCATCAATGCAGATTTTCAACCCATTTGAACTCAC
The DNA here is from genome assembly GCF_900497805.2 of Vombatus ursinus. Taxonomy (NCBI): domain Eukaryota; kingdom Metazoa; phylum Chordata; class Mammalia; order Diprotodontia; family Vombatidae; genus Vombatus; species Vombatus ursinus. Next base: position 10,304,629 of record NW_020949351.1, read on the forward strand.
CAACTTAGAGAATTGCCTGGGGCCCTGAGATGTTAAATGAATTGCCCATGATTCCACAGTTAGTTATGTACCTGAAGCAGAAATTAAATCCAGGTCTTCCTGACTTCAAGATACCCAACTATTCATTGCCTTTACATATATGTGTATATATATATATATATATATTTAACATATAATAGAGAGAGTAATCAAGAATAAGGCAATCTCACAATATTCAGCAAAGTGTTCATCACTTTTATGTTATCTTTATGTTGTATGTATGAATTTCTTTTCATATTTTAACATGAGAGTTAAATATATATTTCTCAATACATTTTTTGAGATTATCAACTTTAACTGTCACATATATAAATATATCATTCTTCCAAATACTACTTAGCATAGAGGGCATAACCTAGGTGATAATGAAATTCAGTCAAGTAATTATTAGATATGTAAATGCTTAGAAATATAAGATATATTAGGAGAGGGATTGCATTTCCATTCTTAAATTTTATGCACCTCTAATGTTTAATAGAGATTAAAGCTCCTGAATAGAATACCTGAAAGAAAGATTTGCTTCCTTACTTGATATTGAATTTTTTCCATGCTGAGCTACAAAACATTGTCATCTTCATAAACTCTATTAAGTGTATTTGAGAGCTTAATTACAAAAAGAAAATGATCAGAAGGATCATTTCAGCATTTGAAGAAAAATGCATTAATCTCATTAGAACAGGGATTGCCAGAAAGATTGCTGAGATAGATTAGTTTAGGAAGCTATGTTCCTTTGAAAGCCCTTATTGCTCACCTAGTGATACTGAGTAAGAAATGTTAATCTGCCTTCTCACTAACATCAAAGGAAGCAAATTTCTCTAGTTTCACTAGCCAAAGAGCCTAAGGTAGATATCATACAAGTCTAAGTATGTACCCATTCTAGCTAGAGTTTTGGGTAAATTATCCATTTGGTTGAGCATTCCAGGTAGTGTCCTTGAGAGATGCAATGGACTCATAATCCATTTAGCTCTGTTTATTCATTTGCCTACTTTTAAATTCCGTACCTATACTTGGACTAACCCTGTGCTATGAACACATATGCATTATTTACCTCTCTAAAGGCATTGAGGTTGACAGTGATTTGGTGAATGTTACAGTGAAGGGTAGTTCTCAGGATGCTGAACATGCTTAAGTGCAAAATAACACAAATGCATAGTGACACCACAGCCAATAACATCAACACCAACACCACTAAAACAAAACAAAACAAAGAAAAATAAAAGAAAACAAAAAACTAAAACAATGCCTGAGACTGTGAAAAAAAATAGACAAACAAGAACAAAGTGGATCTAGTTCAAAAAACAAACACCACAAAATGAGAGCATTGTACCCTCTTCCCTGAGGCCTATTCCTAGGATTGGTGAGTCTTTAGACAGAATTACAGGGTCCTATGTGCATATCAAAAGGGGCCCCAGCTATCCTCAATAATCCTTCAATCCCTGGATGATTCACTCTGTAATTCTCTACCTCCTTTATGGCAGCTTCCTAGTCCTACAAATACCTCAGCCCTATCTCAGGATTGAGTCACTAGCCTGGATCTCTATCACATGAAGTGCCCCAGCCATGTTCATGTCACTCTCCAAAGGACTAATTCTACATACTTCATGTCTTTTCTAGAAGACTTGTGATTTCTACTCCTCTTTATATGCTGTCTTCCCCATAAAAATGTAAATTCTTTGAAGGCATGGAATGTTTTACTTTTCTTTATATCCTCAGTGCTTCACATAGTGTCTGGCACATAGTAAATACTAAATGAATGCATTTTCTCTCAGTCTATCTTTCTGTCTTTCTCATCATTTTCATCTCTCTCATATCTCAAAGGAAGGAACAGGCTTTGATATAACTTGCAAATTGGAACATGGGCCTACAGATAAAGTATTAAATCAAGACAGAGATACTAGCAACATTAATATAATATAGAAAAGTACTGGAGGAACATCTTGGAACAAATTCAAAGAAAGATCTGAGTCATAATTGACCACAATTTGCTTATGAGTCAGCAAAAGAAATGACACTGTTAAAATACAACTGTGATTATAGGAAGAGGACAGAGCTGACAATAACAAGCTCTCCATATTTTTTAGTTAGATCCTTCTGAAAGTATGCTTATAGTTCACCTGTTAAAAAAGGACATAGAGAAATTTCTCTGCATGGAGGTAACTCTTATTTCTTGAAGGCTATGCCAGTGGAGTGAAAGCTCTGGCAGATTCCGCCACTCTGAAATGGCTTCAAAAATGTCTCAACAATAGACTCAGTTGGCTTTCCAAAGACCATCCCAGTTACATAGGGAGTCTTGTCACTCATAAAGTGGCTACTTGGTGATAAAATTTTGGTCATGACAACCCATAAAATAAAGAAAATTAGAAAATATCCCTCAGGCTGTTTATATACTCTCATCATCAAAGTGGTGGAAAAGGGAGTAGAAGGTGGCAAAAATGACATCAGGGTTGGTTTTTTTTATCTATAAACCTTAATTTGACTTTTTTAACTCTAATTGTGAGATCTTCATCCAATAACAATAGACATACTACAGAAAGATTTGAGTTATAGCAATCCTAACATTCTTCTTTTAGGTGAAACCCAAAGAAAGAGGAAAGTTTCAGCTGATGGGAAGAATGGATCATGTGTATTCTTTGAAGATACTAAGAAAGAAGCTGACAGAGTGGGTTCTATTATATTTCCAAAGGCAACAAAACATTGCTTCACAGGATATATGGTCATCTTATATTTCAGTACTAATAATTTTTTTAAAAAAATTATCATTAATATAATTGCTTCCTATCAATCAGCAGAAAAGATAGAGAAATTTTATGAAGAACTTCATAAGATTTCCCAAAGTTAAGTCATTATATACCCTGATATTCAGAAATTTAAATATAAAAGTATTAAAAAGTGAAGGTGATGAGAAATCATTTGGAAAGAATGGTTCAGGAATGAACAAGAGAAGACCAGTAACTGTTGACTTTACAGAAGTCTCATACCTTGAGTATCATGAACACTTTATTTGTTAAAAGAACATATAGATGTTGGTCATGATGACCAATAAATAATATTGAAAAAATGGAACAGTTTACATTTCAGCAAATAAGAAAAGGTTTATTATTGATATGCAAGTTATCCCTGAATCAGCTCACTGTGCTATTAGACCACCAACTTGGTGGAGCAAAGATCAGAATTAATAAAAAGCGAGAAAAAATAAGAATGAGAAAATATGGCATACAAGTGAAAATCAGTTCTATTTAAGTCAGAAATCAACAATGAGATATGTGAAGTGGACACAAAAAATAACATTGGGATTGATTATAATAATTTTATACAGATGTTTAACTTCTACAAATCTGTTACCCATAACAAAAAGACCTTAGTCAGCAAACATTTCATTTACTTACTAAGTAAAGAGAGCTGGAGGGCAAAGTCAACACTGATTTAGACTACAAACTCATTAATAAAAGTTTATGAAGAAGGTTAATGGTTGATAATAAGCATATCATTTCTTAAAGCAGAGAAAAGCACTGGAGGGAATACCAAGTTTAAAAGACAAAATCTTTAAAAGAAATCACTAAGCAAAGGCATGTTAAGGGCATTTATGGAAAAAATGGAAGAATAACAAATGGATAATATCTGTAAAATTACTATAATGAACTAAATTTACTATCAAGGCCATTTGAATCACCTGAATTGGATCCTAATATCGACAACATATTGCTGGATGTAGTCATAGAAGAGGTAGAAATGAAATTAAAGAGAATAAAAAAAGATAGGAAGAGTTTCCCAATGGGACCAAATATATAGAGAAGAGATTTATGTTTAATCATCATCTAGATTTCATTGTTATTTTACTTTTTTTAAAATATTGGCTTAAATTCTTTGGTTTCTTCATTGCCAAATCCAAGGAGTTTTCTTAACCCTCATCCTTCTTGACCTCACCGCAGCCTTTAACACTGTCAATCACCACCTTCTCCTTGATATTCTCTTCTCTCTAAGTTTTCAGGATACCACTCTTTGTTCTCCTACCTATCTGACTGTTCCTTAGGCTCCTTTGCTGGATTCTTATCCAGATAATATCATCTAACTGTAGGTGTCCCACAGGGTTCTGTGCTAGGCCTTCTAATCTTCTCCCTCTATATTACTTCCCTTGGTGATCTCAGCAGTCTCCATGGATTTAATTACCATATCTGTTTGGATGATTGTTGAAATTACCTATTCTACCTTAACCTCTCTACTGACCTCTAATCTCATTTCTCCAACTGCCTTTCAGACATTTCAAACTAGATGTTCTGTAGACATTTTTAACTCATCATGTACAAAATTGAACTCATTATGTTCATCCCCAAATCCTACTGTCTTCCAAATTTCCCTATTATTGTCAAGGTCACCACAAATCTCCCAGTCCTCAAGGCTTGGAATCAAGGGGTCATTGTCAACTCCTCACTATCTCTCTCGCCCCACTCTAGGCCATCAAAGTGACTTTTCTGAAGCACAGATCTGACTTTGTCATCCACCTACTTCAGTAACTCCCTATAACTTTCAGGATTAAATATAAAATTCTCTGGTGTCAAAATCTCTTTACAACATGTCCCAACCACCGTTCAAGTCTTCTTATAACTTAATCCCACCTACCCATGGACTCATTTTCAGTAATACTGGCCTCCTAGTTATCCTTCAAACAAGAAACTTCATCTCTTAGCTCTGGTTATTTTTAACTGACCAGTCTTCATTCCTGTAATCCTTTCCCTCCATATCTCTACCTCTTGGCATCCCTGGCTTTTCTCAAGCCCTAGATAAAATCCTATTTTCTTCGGGAAACCCTCTTAATTCTAGTGCCTTCTCTCTGATGATTACTTTCTGTTTTTTCCTTATATAGTTTGTTTCTACATAATTGTTTACATAATGTGTCCTCATTAGATTGTAACTAAAGCAGAGTCTATATTTTGCCTTTCTTTGTATTCCTAATGAATGCTTATTGACTACATAACTGACTATTTTTTCCCCTTTTTCTTTCATTTCTTCTTTGATCCTCAATCCTAAATAACTACAGAATCAATCCTTAGAAATTTGCTACATTGCATATCCAACAAGGTTTGGGAAGTGAATAAAAAAAATTCTTATAGTTTCCCTTAAGCAACCAGGTAAATGGAGATACTTTTTGGTTTTTGACCTGTGTCAATACTTGTACTTATTTACCTTATTCAGCAGTTTAATCTCCTAACCATTGTAACATAAAGGGATAATGGTCCTATGTGGAAGAAAAAAAATAGAGTTAGGACAAGTCCTTCAAGGATGGATTTGATAAATTAAGGGCCTTTGGGAGAGGGAAACAAGGATAACAAAGTACCTTTAGGTTCTTCCATGTGAGGATGGATCAAGAAAATGGGAATGTTTAGCCTCAAAAGATTGAGAGGAGACACAATAGATATCTACACATTTTTGAAGGATCTCACAAAGGAGAGATTGGATTTCTTCCAACTGTTTCCATAGAAAAGAGCAAGGAACAATAAATAAAAATTGCAATGAGGAAAATTTAAACTTGTTATAACCTTCAGATCTTTCTGGAGGCAGATTAGGCTGCCTGATTAGAGGTCTTCAAGCTAAGGTCAGATGATTGCATGTTGAACATTTGGTACACAGGATTTCTTTTCAGCTATGAATTGGGCTAGATGACATCTGACGTCTTATCTCTGAGATATTGTATTTTTTCATTTTTCTAAAAATAAAATTTATTTTTCCCTCAATTACATGTAAAAACATTTTTAACAATTGTTTTAATTTTTTGAGTTCCAACTTTTTTCTCTCCCTCCCTTCCCCTCTCCATTGAGAAGGTAAACAATTTGATATAGATTATGAGATTGCAGTCACGAAAAACATATCTCCACATTAGTCATTCTGTCAAAGAAAGCAAACACATAAAAAAACTAAAGAAAAGTTATGCTTCAAACTGTATTCAGACTGTTCTTTCTCTGGACATGGAGAGAATTTTTCTTTTTAAGTCCTTCAGAATTGTCTTGGATCACTGTATTGCTGAGAATAGCAAAATTATTCACAGTGGAGCCATCATACAATATTGCTATTACTGTATACAATGTTCTCCTGGTTCTGCTCATTTCACTTTGCATCAGTTCATGTAAGACTTTCCATGTTTTTATGAGAACATCCTGCTTGTCATTTCTGGTAGCACAAAAGTGTTGTATTACAATAATATACAACTTGTTCAGTCATTTCACAATTGATAGACATCCCTTCAAATTCCAATTCTTTGCCACCAATAAAAATGCTGCTATAAATAATTTTTGTGCATATAAGACCTTTTCCTTTTTTTGTTTTATCACTTTGGGTTACAGACCTAATAGTGGTATTGTTTGGTCAAAAGGTATGCATGGTTTTATAGCCCTTTGGGCATAGTTCCAAATTACTTTCCAGAAAGGTTGAATCAGTAAACACCTTCACTAACAGTGTGTAAAGGGCTCAATTCTCCCACATCCCCTACATCATATGTTATTTTCCATTTCTGTCATATTAGCTGATCTGACAGGTATGAGGTGGTACCATAGAATTGTTTTCATTTGTATTTCTATAATCAACAGTGATTTGGAGCATTTTTCCACATATGGCTATAAATAGCTTTAATTACTTCATTAGAAAACTGCCAGTTTATATAAGATGCTGTGCTTTAAACATCTTTAGATTTCCTAAAAATTAACATATTTACAGAATCATAGATTTTTAGAATTGGAGAAAATTTCAGTGGTCATCTATTTCAACCCATACCTGAAAAAGAATCCTACTACAACCTACCTTAGAGGTAGCCAACCCTCTGGTAATAGAAGATCTCTGATAAGGAGGAGCTCATCATATATATGTGCTGTCTCCCCCTTAGAATATAAACTACTTGAAGGTAAGAACAATCTCACTTTTGTATTTATATTCCTGTCACTTAGCACAGTGTTTGGCACTCAGCAAGAAGTTAATAATTTTTTTTCATTCATTCAGGGCATAACTTGACCTTTGTATTTAAGAGAAAGGAGCATCAATTGACTTTATTAATAAATGATAAAACAAGATGATTTCAATCTATATAAACTTATGTCAGATTTTAGATTACTGTAGGGGAGTATTCTTGATTGTCAGATGTTAAAATCCTGTACGTTATTTTGAAAATCAATTTGCTTATCACAATACCTGGAACATATTTGGCAGTTAATAACTGATTGTTTTCTTCTTATTATGATATGTTACTGAAAAAGTTTGGAAATAAATAATATGATCATATTTTTGTAAATATGCATAATACAAAAAATACCATTTGTGATAATGAAAAATCTATACAATAATTTTAGTTCCTAAAACAAAGAATATCTAGATAGTTATTGTTTCTCAATGGTTTAACAATTTGCCTTCTTGAAGATGGGTAACTATGTTAGATTACCCCCTTGAGGATCCTTCCAGTTCAAAGAACTATTTAAAACCCTTTGATAATGATTCTTCTGTAATTTATCATATTCCTGTGGTAGAACACACATACATACAAATATAAAGGCATTTATATAGCACTTTAAGGTTTAGAAAATACTTTATGAATGTTATCTCATCCTCACAATAACTCTGGGAGCTAGATGTTATTATTAACCTATTTTACAGATAAGGAAAGAGGCAGGCAAATTTTAAATGACTTGCTCAGGATCATACAATGTCTGAATTTGAACTCTGGTCTTTCTAACTTCAGGTCCAGCACATTATCTACTGAGTCACTTAACTACCTATGTGTGTATGTGCATATAGCTATGTGTACATGTAGATATATACATTTATAAACATACACATGTATTTATTCTTATATACATGTGTATATACACATTCATGTATTTAGCTTGTACATATATACATGTATATATACATATACATACATATGTACATATGTATATGTTTGCATGTTATCTCTCTCATATTGTAAGCTCCTTGAGGGTAGGGACTATCTTTTGTCTTCTTATTTTTGTATCCCTAGTATTTAGCAGAGTGCCTGGCATATAGTGGATGCTTAATACATATTTATTGATTATATCGATAATCAATTTGTTGATTGATGTATATGTGCATGTATTTCCACTTGGTGAATGAGAACTGGGAAATTAGTTAGAAGATCTGTGTTCTGGCTCCGTGATCTGGTGCAAGTTATTTACCACCTTCTGATTGTTTGCTTAAATGTAAAACAGAGATTATAATACTTGCCTTATATATATGACAGACTTGTTATTAAGATCAAATAAGCTCATGCAAACTCTATAACTGTATACAAAGGAGAGATATCATTAATTGATATTAAATAGAAATAAGCAGGTCAAAGTAACCTTGGTAATTATGTACAATGCGTTTGCAGCCCTCCATAGTTACTTGAAAGTAGTATGGAAGTCACCCACACAGACTAGAAGAGGCCGCTGAGAGAAAATTAGTTCAAATTTGCAATGGATGAATTTCATGATAATGAATATATGGATCCTATGGGAGTGGTTTTAATTTACTAACTATGACAAGGAAACTGTGGCTATAATCAGCAAAACTTGCTGTCTTGTCCCTGAGCACCCTACCATTAAGTGTTTTGTTTGATTGCATATTTATTGCTGTAGGTGGTATCATTACCAACTAAGGAAGTCTCCTAGGATCCAAAATTGCTGAACTGCCTATTTTCCTAAAATTAATCTGTAGTTCAGTTTCTCTCTCTCTCTCTCCCTCTCTCTCTCACTTTCTTTCTCTCTCTTTCTCTCTCCTTCCTCTCTCCTTCCTGCCAATTCCCTGACTTTCCCCCTTACATACAAACTTTTTGAGAGGGAGGGTGGGGGTTGAAGCAGCCTTCCAATTCTTCTTTAGGAAGCTTTAATTCAATATCACCACTTTTCTAGCTCCTTTTTCTTTTTTTCTGGACAGTAATTCCTTCTTGCTGCCTTCCACCCAAGATTTCTTTTTCTTATCAGTTCCTGTTCTTATTGCAGGTTTGTAGTATGATCCATTAATATATAATGCATATTAATCTATTTTATATGATGGTTAGCCTGGAACTTAGTAAACCTGTTCTCTAGAAAGAAGGTAGAAATGGAATATATTGTTTGGGACAACCTGGGAGCAGGTATCTGCTGCACCTATACCAAGAGTAAGTGCCCCAATATTCATTTGAATTGGAGTATAGGCATCATCTTAGTTCTGCCAGTGGGCTGGGATACAGTAAAAGTCAGAGGATAAAAGAAAGCTTGGTAAATGTCCCCTCTCAAAGGAAAATAATACTTTGTGCTGTCTTAGAAGAATTATACTACAGCCCTAGCTTCTTGGTTCTAGGCTGTACAGCTTTCACAGAAAAGGCCATGATGCAATCCAAGGGGAAGTAAAAGGAAGAGGAAATTATTCTCTCTGTCTCTCTCTCTGTCTCTGTCTCTCTCTCTCTCTCTCTCTGTCTCTCTGTCTGTCTGTTTCTCTCTCTCCCTGTCTCTCTCTCTCTCTTTCTCTCTGTCTCTCTCTCTCTGTCTTTTTCCATAGACACACAAACATACATACATACATGACTATGTGAATGGAATAAATTCACCTTTAAAATGGAACCATATAGCAAAATGGATTAGAAATTGGAATCCAACAATAGGATGCTTACAAGAAACACATTTGAAATAGAAAGACACAAGCATAATTAAAATACAGGGCTGGAGAAGAATCTATTATGCATCAGCTAAAGCCAAAAAAAAAAAAAAAAAAGAAAAGAAAAAGGCAGGGGTAGTAGTCATGATCTCAGACTAAGCAAAAGCAAATCAGACCTAGTTAAAATAGATAAAATAGATAAGCCTTTGCTTATCTACATCTTCCTGTTTTTTTTTTTTTTTTTTTTTTAGGCAATTGGGGTTAAGTGACTTGCCCAGGGTCACACAGCTAGTAAGTGTCAAGTGTTTGGTCTGAGGCCGGATTTGAACTCAGGTCCTCCTGACTTCAGGGTTGGTGCTCTATCCACTGTGCCACCTAGCTGCCCTAAAACTACATCTTCCTAAAAGGTACCATAGACAATCATGTAATAACAATACTAAATATACATACACCAAATGGTGTAGGATTCAAATTCTTAAAGGAAAACTTAAATGAATTACAGGGAAAAAATAAACAGTAATTTATACTAGTTGAGGACCTCAATTAATCCCTCTTAGAGCTAGATAAATCTAACCACAAAATAAATAAGAAAAAAGTTAAGGAGATGAAGAAAAAAATTTACAAAAGTTGGGTATGATAGAACTCTGAAGAAAACTCTGGAGAATGGGAATAGAAAGGAATACACCTTTTTCTAAGTTGTAGATGGCACCTTTGCAAAAATTGACCATGTATTAGAGCACAAAACTTCACAAACAAATGTAGAAAAACAGAAATATTAAGTGCACCCCTTTTGGACCATAATGAAATAAAATTATATTCAATAAAGGGCCTTGGAAAAATAGATTAAGAATCATTTGGAAACTAAATATGACCCTAAAATATGAGTGGGTCAAAGAGCAAATCATAGAAAAAAATAAATAATTTCATTAAAGAAAATTACATCAATGAGACAACATTCCAAAATCTGCAGGGTACGGCCAAAGCAGAAATTAGATGACAATTTATAACTCTGAATACTTATATTGACAAAAGAGATAAAGAATAAATCAATGAATTGGGCAGGCAAATAAAAAAAATAGAAAAACAAATTTAAAACCTCCAGTTAAATACCAAAATTGAAATCCTGATAATAAAAGGAGAGATGAATAAATTTGAAATTAAAAAATGAAATAATAAATAAAACTAGGAGCTGGTTTTATGAAAAAAAAATAACAACAACAATAAAATAGAAGAACCATTTGTTAATTTGATTTAAAAAAAAAGAAAAAAATACAAACATAAATTACCAGTATGAAACAATGAATATATAACTAATGAAGATGACATTAAGGAAATTATTAGGAGATATTTTGCCCAATTATATGCCAATAAAACCAACAAACTAAATGAAATGGATGACCCCTTACAAAAATATAAATTGCCCAGTTTAACAAGAAAAGAAATAGAATACTTAAGTAACCTATCTTAGAAAAATAAATTGAATAGGACATAAATGTGATCCCTAAGAAAAAAATCCCCAGGATCAGATGGATTTACAAGTGAATTCTACCAAAAATTAAAAGAAAAACAACCATTTTCAATGCCATAAAAGATATTTGGGAAAAAAATAGGCAAAGGAGCCCTATCAAATTGCTTCTGTGACACAAATATTCTTTTGATGTCTAAACCAGGGAGATAAAAAAAAAAACAGAGAAAGAAAACTATGAACCATTTTCCTTAATGAATATTGCAAAAATATTCATGCAAAAATTTAAATAAAATACCAGCAAGGAGATTACTGTGATATATCACAAAGATTAAACACAATGACTACGAAGAATTAATACCAGAAATGCAGAGTTGGTCAAATTTTAGGAGAACTCTAACCATAATTGATTATATCAATTAAAAAAAAGAACCCAAAATAAACAAAAAAAATATATAATCATATCAATAGCTGCAGAAAAAGATTCTGACAAAACACAACACTCATTCCTATTTTTAAAAAATCTAGAAATCATAGGAATAAAAGGAGCTTTTTGTAAAATAAGAAATATCTATCTAAAACCAAGAATAAATATTAGTTGCAATGGGTATAAAATAGAAGCCTTCCCCATAAGAAAAAGGATGAAACAAGGATGTCTATTATCACCGTTATTATTCCATATTATACTAGAAATTTTATCATTTGCAATAAGACAAGCAAAAAGAAATTAAAGTGATAAAAAGCAAGAAGGAAAGAAAATTATCAATCTTTGCAGATGATACAATCATAGACTTAAAGAAACCAAGAGAATAAACTTAAAAAAAAAACTAGTTGCAAGATTGACAACTTTGGCAAAGTTGAAGGATATAAAATCAGCTTACATAAATCATTAGAATTTCTATATATTACCCAAAAAATGCAACAGGAAGAAATAGAAAGAAAATCCCACTTAAAATAACTGCAGATAATAAAGAATACTTGTAAATCTACCTGCTAACACACAGAGAAACTCTATAAATACAATTATGAAACACTTCTCACCCAAATAAAGACAAATCTAAACATTTGGGAAAATGTTAATTGATCTTGGGTAGGCCAAGTTAATATAATAAAAATGACAATTCTACTTAAATTAATTTACTTATTCAGTGCCATACCAATTAAATTACCAAAGAATTGTTTTTTAGAGATTAAAAAATAACAAAATTCATCTGAAAGAACAAAAGGTCAAGGCTATCAAGGGAATCAGTGAAAAAAAAAGTAAAGTAAGGCAGATTAGCACCAGCACCATATTACAAGTTGTAATCATCATAGAAATCAGGTACTTGATAAGAAAAAAAAAAGTGGTTGATCAATGGAATAGATTAGGTACACAATATTCAGAAGGAAATGACCATAGATAGAAATTTAGTATTACGATAAACCCAAAGATCCTAGCTATTGGGGCAGAAACTTACTATTTGACAAATACTACTGGGAAAACTGGAAACCAGTCTGGAAGCAATTGGGCATCAACAAACATCTCATACCACATACCAAAATAAGATCAAAATGGGTACATGTTTTCTACATAAAGGGTGATATAAACAAATTAAGGGAACATGGAGAAATTTATCTGTCAGATTTATGAATGAGGGAAGAGTTTATGGCTGAGAGAGAGAGAGAGAGAGAAATCACAGGAGGTAAAATGAGTAATTTTGATTATATGAAATCAAAAGTTTTTACTGAAGCATGACTAATGCAGTCAAAATTGGAAGGAAAGCAGGAAATGAGGGGTGTACGTGCAGTATTCTACAGAATGTTTCTCAAATAAATATCTCATTCCTCAAATATATGTGTGTGTATATATATGTATATATACATACATACATATAAAAATGAACCCAATTTATAAAATTTCTAAAAATAAGAGCTATTGCCCAAATGACAAATGGTCAAAGATATGAACAGTTTTCAGAAGAAGACACCAAAGCTGTCAATAGACATATAAAATGCTCTAAATCATTAATAATTAGAGAAATGGAAATTAAAACAATTCTGAAGTTCCACCTCATACTTGTCAGATTAACCATCATGACAGAAAAGGAAAAGGAGAAATTTTAAAGGGAATGTGGAAAAATAGGGACTTAAATGCATTGTTGTTGAGTTGTAAACTGTTTCAGCTATTCTAAAGAAGAGAGTTGGAACTATGCCCAAAGGTAAAACTAGGCATACTCTTTAACTCAGCAATACCACTACTAAATCTGTATCCCAAAGAGATTGAAGAAAAAAGAAAGAACAACTATTTACAAAAATATTTATAACAATTGGGTCACAATATTTATAACAGATTGGAGTCAGGAGAGAACTTAAGGCTAGATAAATAGATCTGAGAATCATCTTAATAAATAATAATTAAATCCATGTTAGATAATGAGATCATAAAATGAAATAGTTTAGAAGTAGAAGAGAAAGCCTTCAAGAAATTGGCTGGACATCCTCTGGTTAAAATCTGGGAAATTACACTTGTTCAATATGAGCATACATGGATGCTTTGCTATTTGCATTACTGGAGGAAATATCCACATGGATTATATTTTAAAGCCATTTCAATGTGAGTGTCTGAATACAGAAAAAAACCTAATGGAATAGTGTTAACTGTGGGAGAGATGCTATGATATACTTATTTAGTTTGGTGACAATTTCTGTGGGGAATAAATAGATATAAGAGGCATTTTCCCTTAATTCCAAGAGCTTGTGCTTTATTTGGGAAAATAAACAGTATATACAAGAAAGATACCTAAAATAAGGAAATATATAAAAATCCTAAGTGAAGTCTAGAGAAAGAAGAGGCCATTGTGGTCTAGAATGTGACATAGGGGAAAGTACCCTTTAATCAGAATCAGAGTAAATGGTTTGGATTTTTATTTTTCTTATCAGTTGTATGCCCTTATATAAGCAATTTCACTTTTCTGGACCTCATCTGCCCATTTTGTAAAATGATCACACTGGAAAAGTTGAAGTTTAGGTACCTTTCCATTCTAAATCTCTGGCTTTATGGCCAGAATATTGTATTTGATCAGAAGTATATGTCCATGTTTTAAATATGCTCTTGCCTATACTCATTCTCAATATACCTATGATATATTTATCATTCATTGAGGGAGTGTCAACAGAATTAATTGTTTATCAATTATAGTTGAATTTCTTTGAGGATCCCTAATCCTTAATGCTATGAAACCTTGACCCTTATATGTATGGGAAAAGTATAATGGTGGATAAGGGAGAATTGAGATCTGGAACATCAACTTAGTTAGAAAAGTGGGTGGGGGAAAATCTCATAGGAATAAAAGAGCATTTGATGCATGAGGAAGCAGATGAAAAAGCTGCTCAATATTGAAACTATGCTTTCTAACCTAATATAGTAGCAAACTGTGTATATAATTGGCTATTTAATTGCTCAAATACTGAATCACTTTAAATTAAGGATCAATGTTAATTACTTTTATTAAATGTTAATTAGTTCTATTTCTTCCTCCAAAGGAGTATACTAATCCTACTCCCACAATCATTTTATCATGTAAATACTTATAGCCACATATAGGCAAAAACTAACCATAAATCGAAAAGATCAGGTAAAACACCAAGAAATTATACTAATAAAACAACCCATAAATTATGATTGCTATTTAAATTTAATACTTCTCTGTCACCAGGGGGCAGGTTTCTTATAATTTCTACAGAGAGACACAGACTAATAGGATTCCTACCATGGAGCTCAAGCACAAGCATAGGAGAAGGCTCTTGTTCCAATTCAGAATGGGCTGACGTTGTGGGAGGCACACAAATGCACACAATAGGCCATTTGAAATAGGGATCACACACTTTAGGGGAGAGGAATTTCATAGAGAATGCCTATGTGATGATTCCAGCTGTGAAATCCCATAGAACTCCTACTCTGCAATAACTGTCCTAAGAGGGGAAAATAATTCAGTAAAATCAGTAAGTAGTATTATAGAAGTACTTCAAATGAGAAATAAGGGCTGGTGTCCATTGCCTCTTCTTCGGCCCATGAGGACAAATTTCCAGATACGTATACTATTTATCTTCCCATTGATGAAACCATAGATGTTTAATATTTTATCTTTTCTCACCACATAAGTACCTATGCCCAAAATCCTCTTTCCTATTTCAACTCTTCCGGGAGCTTTTGCTCTCCCTCTTTGTATGGGAGACCAGATTTAAGGAGAACATGACAATTTGCTTACTTTTCTGAAATGGCATCCTAGTTCCCCTAGACATGTTTCCATTGACATTTGTGCTAATTTGGATTACTAACATCTCCTTTCCAGATTTCAACTGGAGGCAAGAGTGGAACCATACTTACATGTTATTGATGAAGCCATGCCCAGTTTTAGGGACCATTTATAGAATCTCTGTGAGTAATTTCAGCCTTCTCAGTTGACTAGGTATTAGGGCTTCTTTTTTCAAATCTCTTCAGTTATTCCCAAGTGCAATCACATTCTTTTCCCAATCATTGAGAACCTTCCACAGTCTGTTGCTACCTCATCTATTCAGTATTATCTGCCTGACACATACTTAATGATCCAGCCAAAAAGGAATGTCCCCTATATTTATTCCATGTATTTGCTCACATTGGTTCTTCTGGGATCTACTCTTTCCCTTCTTTGCCTCTTGAATTCCTACTTATCTCAAAAGTCCAACTGAAATGCCATCTTTTCCAGAACACCATTAAAGCCTTGGTCAACAATGGCCATTATTTGTTTTTTGCTTCAAACTTTGATTAGACTTCTCTGATTCATTTATCACATATTATTTTGTATCATAATTTTGTGTACTACCTACTAGATCATAAATTCTGTTAGCTCAGTGGTCATGACTTATCTAAACTTTGTATCTCCCTCTTCTCCTGATACCATGTTCTGTGTATAATTGGAGTATAATAAGTGTGTATTGTTTTTTTAAATTGAATTGTTTTGTGCCATGGGTTTCTCACTGATTCTTAAACAGTTTTTGCCTCTGTGCACCTAGGACATATCACATCAGCCAGGAAAACTGGGAGTGGTTGAATGGGTGTGGGTGAAGAATGGCTTTAAACTTCATGGTAAAAAGATTGGGTTAAATGTGCCAATTTGTAGGCATTGTGAGCTATTGTAGTTTCTTCCCCAGGATAGTACTCCAACTGAGAGATAAAACCCATGGCATAGAACTCAGATATGATTATTCTGTTAGGTAGCTTTGTGACATGATAACTGTCTCTCTCAGCTCTTCTGTAATGAGCCATTCAATAATTATACATCACTGATGCTGTAGTGGTTTTGTCTCTTCAGAACAATAGGCTTATCTCAGATAATCATCAGCGTGAATGCACTATTTCTTTTTCCTTTTCTTTTTTGATGTTACATCACTTATATTTCCAAATATATCTGCTTCCTTCCTTGTCTAGCAAGGTATCCTTTGTAACTAAAAAATAAAAAAGAAACTAAGCAAAAAAAATTTCATTTCTCAAATTCAATTAAATATTATACATGCAAGATCCCCAAATTCTGCTAAGAAGGGAAGGAGGTGCTTCTTGCACTGGTGGTCATTAAAACATTGCCTCTCTGCCCAGCTAGAGGCCATGTATCTTCCACTGGGATGGCACTCTGGCAAGTCTACATCATTCTGTCAGAACTATTTTTGAGAAAGAGCAGAATATTTGAACCTCCTAGTGTAGGAAAGGAAGCAGTCAGTTCTGGTGACCACCAAAAAATGAATTGATGGCTGTCGTTTCCAGTGCGTTTTTACGGCTCTAAGGGTATTTACAAATTGGATCTATGACCTGATTGGTGATAGATTACCTAGGCTTATGATGAAAGAGCTTTATCAATGAAACCTAACATCATTGCTGTTTATCAGTTATTCACCAAATTTGTGACACACAGATACTATTAATAGTTGTTTACTAAATTTGAGGGACACAAATATGTTTTTGCCAAAATGTATCATTTAAGTCCTTATCTTACATCACAGAAACAACTTATATATCACTGCTTAGTCTTAAAATGGAGATTTAAAACAAAAGGGAGTCACTTATCATAAGTTAACATACTTATTCCCTTTATACTTCCCCTTTTGTAAATATTCATAAAGTATTTAACAATTATCTTCGTCTAAAACTTTTGATCTAATCTGAAAGAGAAACACTTGTCAGTCATTCTCCATCAATTCAAGAATAATGTTCTGTTCTCCTTTTTTTCTGATCTACATGGGGAGGAATCCTCCCTAAAGCAATTAGGTCAGTGACAAGAAAGAAATTTATGTGAGCCAGACCATTTTTCTGGTTTGATGAAACAAAACATTAACTTTTACCTTAAGAGTTGTATCTTAAACTTAGTTGTATGTTTTATCATATTGTCAAACTTCCTGGTGCAAGTATCCTACAAATGATAATTCAAAATGTTTTGTGTTAAGGTCATGTTCAAGGCATTAGATAACTTTGTCAGTTTAGTTATTTATTTTTTTCAAGAAAAATAATTATTGGATTATAAAAATGACAAATTAATGAAAATTGTTTCTGGCAGGCTTCCGCCTACAAAGTAGAGTGTAGTATTAATGTTTTTTCTTCAGAACTATAAATGATCAGAAATTTTTTCATATTTGTCACTGGAATAAATTTTTTTCTCCTTTTATTATGTTTGCTATTATAGACTCTGTATTAATTTTTTTATTAATGTTCATTTAAAAATGTTTTGGAATTGTTTTGACTTCTTGTATTTTGTTAACTATTTGGTTTTCAATTTCAATTGTTAATTAGTGGGATCTAGAATTTTTTATATACTTTTGTTTCCTGAAATCCATTTTGCATGTTTGTTTTTAATTGCCTTTCATAAAGTAATATGATATTAAAGTTTTTACTGTGCTTACCAGTATCTATCTATCTATGTGTATGTATATATATATACATATACACATACATGTATGTGTATACACACATACATACACATAGATAGATAGAGATAGAGTCATAATCTTCCAATATCTTTATTTGGTTTTTTTACAAGCTTCCTCAAGCTACTCCTGCCATGGCATGGTGGTATTTTATATCCTATCACTGTCTTTAGGTGTTTCTTGATAACCCTATCTTTTCTTGTCATGACAATGATTATAATGTATACCATTGCATACAAAGCCTGAAATGGTACTACATTTTCTGCAAGATATTGTGAGAAAAATGCATTCATTCATGATAGCTATAGAAAGAGTCAGTTTTATTAAAAGTTATTTTGACACAGTTAGTTGGTCTATTATTTATATGTGTGCGCTCAAATGCAAAATGGACTTTGTGAATACCATTCACTCCTCTGTCCTCTGTATTAAGCTGATCATCATGCCAGTGCTGAGGAAGACCAACCTACAACCCTATGCTTTCTGATTTCTTTCATCCTTAGAAACAGTTGTAGCACTACAACAGGGGTGTTAACTCAAGCAGTGGCATAGTAAGAGCCTAATTATCTGGTATCTCAGGATTCCTTCCAGACCTTAACACTTAGAATAACAGTAGCTACTGTTGTGCTACTGTTAGCACAACATACAAAGTCTACTCTGTATATCACCCTTGCTGTCATTCCCATCCTTACAAACCTCCCTTCCCCCACTGATGGATTGGATATCAACAAGGGTAGTAGTCGTAGTAGTAGTAGTAGTAGTAGTAGTAGTAGTAGTAGTAGTAGTAGCAGCAGCAGCAGCAGCAGCAGCAGCAGCAGCAGCAGCAGCAGCAG
>NW_020949351.1:10323514-10405255 GCF_900497805.2 Vombatus ursinus
AGCAGCAGCAGCAGCAGCAGCAGCAGCAGCAGCAGCAGCAGCAGCAGCAGCAGCAGCAGCAGCAGCAGCAGCAGTAGTAGTTGTCATTGTCTTCATGTCATTATCTGGATGAATTTTGCTCTTCAGATTGAAACATACACACAAACATATATATATATTTATATGTATATACACACACACACAAAGATACAGATACATATCTATAGAAGCACATACATGTTTCCATATACAAATTTATATATTTGTATTTTATATATAAACACATCCTTATAAATATATGCGTAAACATATATTTATGCCTATATCAACATGTCAGCATGAATGTATTTGTACATATAAATAAGCCCACCTGGGGGGTCTATCTGGCTGGATAATTTTCATTTAATAATCTAGATCTTTTAGCCCAATTTCTGACTACCCAGCCATTTTCCTCTCCCTCTATCACAGTTGTCTCCTTTTTAAGCTAGAGCTGTCAGAACCCCTAGAGTGACCTTTTCTCTGTTTGGTGAATTCCTGCCTGGGACCTCCATTTGCTGGGGTTAGCCATACTCACTTTTAAACCAGCTCTGCCTCTGACTTTCCAGACTTTTAATTTTGTATCCTTTGTGCTTTTTAGCTCTTATTTCTGTGCTTTTCTGAATGCCCTCCACATTACAATGTTAGTCTCCCTAGGGTAGGGATTGTCTTTCTTTTTGCTTGTATTTATTAGAGCTCTGGTCCTGAAGTCTAGAAGGCCTGAATTAAAGTCTTAGATACTTACCAGCTTTGTAACTGATCAAATCACTTAACCTCTGTTTGTCTCAGCTTGCTCAATTGTAGGGTGGGAATATTAATAACACTGACTTTCCGGTGTGTTATAAGGTTATTTGTAAAGTGCTTAACACAGTGGCTAACACATTGTTGTTGGTGGTGGTGGTGGTGTTGCTGTTGCTGCTGCTGCTCAGTCCTTTCATCATGCCAGACTCTGTCACCTCTTTTGGCCAATATAATGGGTAGTCATTTCCTTCTCCAGCTCATTTTACAGATGTGGAAACTGAAGCAAATAAGATCAAATGACTTGCCCAGGGACACATAGCTAGTAAGTCTCTGAAGTCAGATATGAACTGAGGTCTTCCTAACTCCAGGCTCTGCACGTTAGCCACTGTGCTGCCTAGCTGACCTAATAGGTACTTAATAAAGACATTTCCTTCATTCTAATCTGTCATCTAGCTGATAATCCCTCCTCTGCAGGGTTGTTGTGAGGATAAAATAAGATGATATTTGTAGAACATTTAGCACCGTGCCTGGCACATAGAACAAGTTATATCAATGTTTATTCTCTCTCTTTTCCTCCCCATGTAACCTTTCCACTAGCTTGCTCAGTAGTAGGGAGGAATGGATAAATGGCCCATATCTGCACCAACTTTCCTCATGATGCACAATTAATTCCCTTTGCCCCTAGCACCAAGCCCCAAACCTTGTCTTTGCCTATCCCATCTGGGAAAAGAGCTGGCTTCCTCCTGTGTGATGTTGATGAGTTCTCTGAGTTTGCTTAGTCTAGCCACTGCTTGGAAACCCAAGCTCCATGGTCAGGGTGGCCCAGAGAGCCAACAACAAGGTACTAACTTAATCTTTGATAATGATCTGGTTTCAGTAGACTTTATTTGTTGAATTATCAAAGGTAGTTTAGAGTCAGTATTTGTGGTATTTCTCATTTCTTAATTGATGAAAAATAAGGATCATCTAGTATGTAATTCTAGTTATTTGATCTTGTCTTTCTGAGTATTTGGTTGGTCCTTAAATTTGGTACCTGCAATGACATGATGCAATTTTCTACCATTTCCTTGAATAATCGACATTGATTAATTGATCTAGAATCCTTTAGGATAAACTCTGTAAATTCTGCAGCAATGATCTGATCCTGCATTGCTATCATAGATCCCTACATTTATATAAACAATTTTGTATGGTACTACCATTTGTTTTAAAGTGTCACTATGTCACTTGTTGAATTTACATGGATGTCAACTATTGAAGGTAGGTAATTTGATTTTTTTTTTGAATTTTAAAAATCTCATAGGATCCTAGAGATAAACTACTTACATGACAGTTGATAAATTGCATTTGATATATCTAGTATATACCTGTTGCTGTTCTTCTACCTACTTATTTATCTTTCTCTTTACCCACTAAGTCTTTCTTTATAACAAATATGTTTTGTCCAACAAAAGAAATGAACAGTTTGTGGCTGAGAATACTTATCTCAATCTATATCTCTAGTCCATTAGAGATGGACATATTATAAAATATGTGCCATTTTATGCATTGTGACCAACTGGAAAGAGTGATGATTTTTTAGGGTGCTAAATGATTTGAACAATTTTCAGTTCCCTGTCTAAATGAACACTTTCATATTGCAAAGTGATACATATGGTTTTTCATTCAATCATTATTAAAAAAAAAGTGCCAGCTAAACCTAACAACAGTCTTTTCCAACCCAGAGATTCTACCTAGCAGGGTTTCCAAGTTAGCAAAGTCTTAATTTCACCCTTCAGTATCTTCAAAGTTCAGTAACTTCCATTTTGACTGAATGGGTGGTAGAGCTATGTAAAGAGTTTTCTACCTGAAATGGAACAATTTCATCCTTCTGCTGAGTTTTCCACTTTACAAAAATGTTGGTTTTCCAACAGACTGCTTTTTTGCATTGGTTTTGCTGATACAGAAAGCAGCTTTTATGGCAACCCCTGCTGCTTATCTCTATGAAGCGACAGTTTCCCCCTCAGCTTGGCAAAAACAACATGAGGCCAGAGCCTGTTAAGCATTAGGAAAGTATAAAATTTCTGTTAAGATTCACCCACTTCCATTTCTATCTTGCTTAACAATTCCTGGCAGCTAGTGCATGGCCATTTCATTTGCTTAATTTAATTTTGAATTTCAAAACATCAGCCATCAAATGACTTGAAACACATACCCCAAAAATATGAAAGAACTGAATTCTTGTTACTGAACAGAATTCATTGCAATTTGGCCCTCTTTGAGATCAGGGTGAGTTAGAATGTGAAAAGCAGTATTAGTATATCTAAAAGTTAATATATAGAAAATGCTCCTGAATGAAGACCTCCTCACTAAGTCTGTGCTGTCTAGTTCCATTAAACTAAAACTTACTAACATATTAATAAATGTAGAAAATACCCATCATTTTTTTTAGAGAAATGAAGAAGTATTTTCCTTGCCTTTAATTCCAGCCTATTCCCTCCTGATTTGGGTATATCCACCCTCACTTCTGTCACATTTCTTTGCTATGGTGTTTAAACTTAGGTCTAATTGAAGGATCCAGCTTGATGTTTTGGTGTTAACTACTATGAACTTTAATGTATCTACCATCCCAGAATTTTCCTGATCCTTCTGGTCATTGCCATTCTCTTCCATTTAATATGTGTATATACCTATACCCACTTTGCATTTGTGTACTTATGAAATGTTTCTTGCATTTATTAACCTTGCATGCTTCTCTTTCCAGTAAAATGTAATTTCCTTTATATTAAGGGCTTTATTCCTTTTGTTTCCTCTGTGTATGCTACAGTGGCTAATATTTATAGATTTGAATGTTGCAAGTTTGGATATCATTAAGGCCCCTGAAAAAAAAATTTTATACTTGTATTTTACGTAGAGGACTTGGATTCAAATTCCTGTTCTTTTCACATACTACTTTTGGGACCTTAGGAAAAACACCACATTGGGCACTGGTTACTCATCTGTAAATGAGCTAGATTAGATGACCTCACAAAGCCCCTCTAGCTCTAATTCTGTAATCTTACGACTTTAAAACATTTATGCTTTTTTAGTTGCCATAGAACTCTACAGTAATTCAGATTTAATGTTCACTCACACACCCATACATACACACACACACACACACACACACACACACGCACAGCTGATGTCCTAAGATCAAATAATTCACTTCTTTAATATTGAATATTTTTGATACTTTAACATTTGAATTAAAATGCCATATTTTGTCCACTCAAAGTGTATAGTTTTCTTGGCCATAGTGAATATCTGTGATAGTGTTTTATCTATACTTTTTAATTGAATTAATTGTCCTTTTAGTTTTTGAGATACCTTGAGAAATTTAGGACTTACTCTATTGGCAATAATGATACTCCCATAAATGGCATATGCTATTAAACTGAGCACTGATGACACTTGTGAATCATGATTACTTGAAGTAAGACATGAGGAAATATCAAGTTGATAGTAATCATCACCAGTTGACAGAATTTAAGTTGACCAAGTAATTTTGCCTGGATTTTTAAAAGTGCAAAATTATTCTAGAACTATTAATTACACAAAGAAGATTTTAGTATTATATGTAAATATGCATTGTAATATTCATCTAAATTTTGATGTATTATCTGCATATAATTTTACCTTATTTTTTTGCATATAGTCTTACCTTATTTTAAAGGTTATGAATTCCTTATGGTAAAGCATAAACCAATTTCTGCTTTTTAGCTTTCTTTATTTGAATTTATCTATCTTAAAGTACTATATTATGTTTCTTATTTTTTTAAAAGAGTTGCTAAATTCTGCTTATTTTTTTTTTAGGTTATACCCATACATAGTTTGGTTTGTATTAGGAAGAAATATGATCCTTTGAAAAGGAGACTTTATCAGAAAGGGATATAGGAAAGAGTTTAATCCCACATGTAAGTGCCATATGCTAAGACCACATGTAAGTGCCATATGCTAAGATATCATTCAATGAAAAATAAGGAATGACAGAAATCTAGCTTCAAAGAGCAAATCTCTGATATTAAAAAAAGAGGCAATAAGGCAAAGAAACTATCACTTCCAAGTCACAGTTCTGATATGAGACAATATAAGTCTCTAATTTTGCTCTTCTTTTATGACTTGCAGAAGAAAAAAAGATGTGGAAATAGAAAAAAAACAAACGTAAAAATGGTAGGAAGATAGTTCATTATCTTATCTCTGTTTTTTTTTTGAAATAATAAAAGAGAAAACATTCTCCCATTAGAAAGAACAAAGGCTAGAAGGCATCCTCTGCCAGGTGAGGAAAACCTATGGGTGTCAACTCATAGTTGGGTATTTGTACTTCTATAACCTTTGAACTACCTGGATATTATCTGAATATATAGAGTAAATAGTTATGTTATTATGTAATTACTGTGTAAGCTTAGCTGACATGATACTTAGATTTTTATTATTAAAAATCATAATTGAATGATAAATCTACTGCTCTAATGTTATGGTCAGATTACACATACATAATGAAATTACCTTGATTTATATGGTAGCAGTTTATTCTAATTATGGGTAAAGTAGTTCCATTTAAATAAATACCTCCCTATATGCTGAATTTTTTTTAACTTTTAAAATGATTGGGAATATTACCCTCATAGAAGTATTAATGGTGGAAATGGAAGGAACCATGGAATGAAGAATATCAAAGCACAAGTATATATTAGACCAAGAAAAGATTTTAAAGATGTGGAAACTAAGCCTAAAAGGTTAACATATTTTTTTCCCAGTTTCTGCAATTATCAAGGATTAGAGTCTGAGTTCACACTCTCATAACTACTTTCATAGGTTATTGAAATAACCTCTAAGTTGCTCTTCCTGACTTAAATTTCATCTCACACCAATTAATCCTGCAAACCACTGCTAAGGATATTGACCTGCCTGTTTCTCTGCTCCTATTCAATCAATTTTGGTGATTACTTATTGCCTTCAGGTTAAAACAAAATAACATTAAAAAACAAAAACAAAATAAAACAAAAACAAAGAGCCCTTCACAACCATGCCTCAACCTACCTTTTCCAACATTGCTATTCATTATTCTTCTTCTTGCAGTATGAGATCCAGTCAGACTGGCTTTTGCTATTCCTCACATGTGACATTCCATCCCCTACCTCTTAGTCTTAATTTTGCCCATTCCTAGCATTCATTCACACCTCATTTCCATCTCTTAGAATCCATTTTTTCATTTCAAATTTATCTCAGATGTCACCTTTTACATGCAGCCTTTCCTACTCCTCTCAGCTGTTTATGCCACCCCTATAACCTAGTAATTATTCTGTATGTGTGTATACATATATGTGTATACATACATATGTATACACACACACATATATATATACACACATACATATACATATCATCATTTTATTGTGACCTCCTCCCCCTTCCTATTATTTTCAATAGAATAGAGGCTTCTTGAGGGCTAGAGTATTACCATTTGTCCTTTTATTCCCAGCACCTGATACAGTATCTGGCACATGATAAGTTATTAATAATCAATTGTTTATTAATTGATTGAGTGTAATAGAGCTGAGGTTTGTGAGTCACAGGTTTTCTGATTTTTAGTCCTGTATTTTTGTCCACTTATTAGGAAAAACAAACAAACATATGTTCATATGTAATTAATAATAACAAGCAATGTCTTTTGATTCCAAGACTGAGGAAAGATAGAATTTGTAATAGAAACTGATCAACATTTATTTTGGTTACATTCACACATATAAAAATAGCAGCTAGCTTTCCTGCATAATTCTAAGTCTTGTGTGTTTCCTATACCATCCTGGCTATGCTTTTTATTAAATCACCTACCTTCATCAAGATATCAAAATATTTTAGCATTTCCACTCCTTGGTATGTGATATCACTGTGTGATATTTTTTTTTCAATTGAGAGCCACAATAGAATTGTTTAGAAATCTTCTCTTTTGCTATGTACTTGAATCTTCAACTTTGTTTTCTCAATTGCTCTGATCTTC
Organism: Vombatus ursinus; assembly: GCF_900497805.2. Classification (NCBI taxonomy): domain Eukaryota; kingdom Metazoa; phylum Chordata; class Mammalia; order Diprotodontia; family Vombatidae; genus Vombatus; species Vombatus ursinus. Next base: position 10,330,293 of record NW_020949351.1, read on the forward strand.
TGACTTTACATAATTTTACTTTATTTTATTATGAAGTTATATTAATAGATTTTAGAGTGTTTGTTTGTTTCAAACATTCACAAATATATATTTTTATAAGTAAAAATATAAACTCATCAAAATAGTTATTAATAAATATAAAAACTGAACATTACAGCCAATGCATTTTTATAATCACAGTCAAAACTGGAATAAGACTTTTCAAATGTCTGCATGGGAGACATAGTGGCCACAGTTTACATAAAATTGTGTATAATCCCTATATTTAAATTTAAAGACAATTCCTACAAAAGTGCAAAGCAACATGATATGCCTGAATAATAATTCCTATAAAAAGACTTTTGGATTACTAGAGTACTGAAAATTCAGTATGTATTAGTAGGGTGTCATTATAGCCATTAAACAAACATGATCTTAGGGTGCAAAGAGGGGCTTAATTTCCAAATCAATGGTAGTTATAGTTCTATTGTAGTGTGTCTTCTTCAGATATATCTGAAGTCTACTGTCTAAATCTAGTTGCTAAATTTTAGGTAGAATATTGTTAACAAAGACAATGATAAGAAGAGGATCATCATAATTAGAGAGTATAGCATATGAAGAGTTTTTAAAGAAACTCAAAAGTCTTAGCCTGGAAAAAAGAAATGATAGTCATATTCAGTTCATGGTAGTTGTATTCAATTATTTGAAGAACTGTTGTAGAGAAGAAGAATTAGACTTATTTTTGCTTGGCCCTAAAGAACATATCTGGGGCAGCTAAGTGACATAGTGCTGGGCCTGAAGTCAAGAAGACTTCTTAGTGGTTCAAATCTGGCCATAGATACTTACTAGCTGTGTAACCAAGGGCAAGGCACTTGAACCTGTTTGCCTCAGTTTCCTCATCTGTAAAAATGAGCTGGAGAAGGAAATGGCAAACCACTTTAGTATCTTTGCCAAGAAAACCTCAAATGAGATCACAGAGAGGCAGATACAATGGAACAACAAAAAGGACAAATCTAGGAGTAAGGGTTTGAAGTGAGAGGCAGATTTTTATCTCAATAAGAAGCAAAATTCCTAAGAATTAGATCTATCTAAAAGGAGAACGAATTGCCTAAGGTGATGTATATTGTTGTGGTTTGTCCCTAGATCAGGAAGAGGACTGTGACATCAGGGAGGTGATGCCATGAAAGCAAGTGAATTGGATTTAAGTTAGCAAGGGCTGTGCAAAGTCACTAACCTCACTTTCTCCTCCTACAGCCATCTGGGTCCAATGGTCAGATATGGATCAGATAAACTGGAGATGGTTCCAGATGCAGTGGGGGACCTTGGTTTTTTTAATCTAAGATCTTTAACAGGACTCAGATGCACTGAGACAACACCCAGTCAGTGATTAAGGCTAAATAAGAAATAAGACAGATAATGGCCTCTTTACCTAGTCCAAAAAAAAATCAGTCTGGGAGGGGAAGACCCTCAGAGTTTCTGCCAAAAAAAGAAACAATTACTTTTACATTCATTCTGAACCAATCAAGGCCCAAACAATGACCAAGTGGGGCTTGGCCTGGGACCTATTGTTGGCCAATCTATGAGAGCCAGAGTGATTTCTGTTAAGGCTAGTCTTTAAGAAAAAAGCTTTCAGAGATCAAAATTTACATTCCCTTGGGCAGAGAGCCTGCTGGTAAGGGTAAGATATGCCATGTAGCCTGAAAGAAGGGAAAGGAAGGAAGAAAGGAAGGGGTGAGGGAGGGAGCTATGTTGCACAATTGCCCAGTTCCAGTTGGGTCCCCAATGGAGCAGCTACTTTTCTATTCACAGAAGTTGTTTGGTATTGCTCATTGTATCAGGATAGTGTAGAGGGGAAAACAGTATAGATGAAGTTTTATATATACATACATACATATATAAAAACATATATATGTATATATAAAGATATATAGATAAAGTTATACACATATATGTATATAAAGTATATATGTGTATATGTATATAAAGTTTAAATTAGATGATTTCTAAATTTCCTTCAAGAAAGCCTTAGGTTTTACATCTACAAGGATACAATTGGATTCTGTGAATTTCCTAGGGAATACCTTCTTAGTAGAATTTATCAAAGCATTTTTCAAAATAGCTTGACTCAGGTCAAATAGCATGTGAGTTGTCCACTATAATAATTAGAACTTTGTGCCAGTTATTTTTAACAGATGCCAGTAATCATGGTTTCTAAAAATGAGTCAGCCTCAACCTTAGTTAAGTTTAAAGACTTTTTGGTTAGGAGTTTTGTCAACTAATATTTATTAAATGCTTACTTTGTCCAAGGAACTGTACTAAGTGCTGTGGATACATTGAAAGACAATGACCAAAACAAACAAACAAAATTTTAAAAAGTTGTCCTCTTAGGGAGCTTACAGTCTTATGAGTGAGACAAAATATAAACAACTATGTGTAAACAAGGCATATACAGGATAAATTGAAAATTATCTCAGAGAAGAGGCATTTAAGATTATGAAGGAATAGGAAAGGATTCTTGCAGAAGATGGGTCTTTAGCTGAGACTTGAAGGAAGTCAATGAAGCCAGGAGGTGGAGACAAGAGTTTCATGCATGGGGGAGAACTAGTAAAATTCCCAGTCTGAAAATGAAGTTAGAGGAAAAGAAAGGAAGCTGGTGGTACTGGATAGAAAAGTAGGTGAATGTGACTAATGTATAAAAATACTGGAAAGATAGGAAGGGGCTGGGATATAGAGGTCTATAAAAGCCAGAAAGAGGATTTTATACAAGATCCTGGAGATAATCTGTAGCCTCAAGAACTGCTTGAATATAGTGGTAACATAGTCAGACTTGCCATTTAGGAAGATTAATTTTACAACTGAGTTGAGGATAGATTATAGTGGGGAGAGACTTGTGGCTGGGAAATCAACCAGCAGGCAATTGTGGTAGTTCAGGTGTGTATGGATGAGTGTTTCTACCAGAGTGGTGGAAATGTCAGAGAAAAGGTGACAGGGTGGTTTTGGAGAGATTTTGCTAAGATGGAAACAGCACCATTTGGCAACTGATTGAATAAGGAGGGTAAAAGAGTGAGTAGTTGAGGATGATCACTAGGTTTCAAGTCTGGTTGACTAGGGAGAATGGTGGTACCCTTGATTATAATAGGAAAGTTCTGAAAGGCAGAATTTCTTTGGGGAAAGACAATGAGCTCACTTTTGAACTTGTTGATTGGAAGGTATCTGTGGGATATTCAGTTGATAGACATGAGAGACAGCCAATAATAAGGTGGGAGATGCCAGACTAGAGGTCAGGAGAGAGATTAGCTTAGATAAATAGATCTAAGAATCATCTGCACAGAAATGATAGTTGAAACTATGGGAACTTTTGAGATCACTGAGCAAAATAATGTAAAAAGAGAAGAAAAGAGGGCCTAAGATAGCACCTGGAGGGACACCCATGCTAATAGGCATGACTTGGGTGAACATCTAGAGATGGACATTGAGAAGGATATGGAAGACAAGAAGAAGAATCCCCAGGATAGAGTAGTTTCATGGAAACCCAGAAAGAAGAGACTATCAAGGAGAAGAGGATAGAGGTCAAGGATGTAGGAAGGTCAAGAAGAGTAAACATTGAGAAGAAACCTTTAGATTTGGCAGTTAAAAGATCATGAATAGTCTATAGAAGCTATAAATAATATTCCACAGTATCCTCAAGCCAATGGTCAGTTTAAAAAAAAATGTGCAGAATACTAAGGAGTAGTATCTTGTAGTGGGAAAAAGTGTTGGCTTTGGAATCTGAAGAGCTGGGTTCAAGTTTAAGTATCTTAGTGAAAGCAGAAAGGCTATTTGTTGAGGTGCTACAGAAGGAATTGGAGTAGAAAGAATTCATGTGTGGGTATGGGTAACAAGCTGGTATAATGGAAAATGCTAGGCCTAGAGTCAGGAAGACCTGAGTTCAAATTCAGCTTCAGACACTGACTAGCTTTGTGACCCTAAGTAAATTACTTAACCTCTGTTTCCTTATCTGTAAAATGAGGATAATAATAGTACCTACATCCCAGGATTGTTTTAAGGATTAAATGCTATAATTGTAAAGTGCTTAGCACAATGCCTGGAACATGGCAAATATCATATAAATGTTAGTTATGATGATGAAGGTAATTAATAATAATAATAATAATTTGAATTAAATGACCACAGAGCTATCATCCAATGCTGATATCCCTTTTTCCTGGGGTCAGAATACAATGATAGTACTAGCACTGTGATCCTGGGTAAGTCACTTAGCCCTCTGAGGCTAAGATTTTTTTAATCTTTAAAATGATTATAATATTACTTTTACTACCTACCTGAAATATAGGTTATGAGGAAGTTATGAGGAAGGCAATTTGTACTTTAAAATGCTATAAAAACTATGAATCATTTTAAAGGATTCATTATGGAAGATTGTTGAAGGAGTTCGTCCAACATGAAAAGACATCATTTTCCATGCTTAACCTACAAGCCTTGCTGTATCTAAGCTATTATCTCAAAATTTACCACAGTTCTTTTCCATATAGACATATATGGGACACAGGATATACAAGAATGTATAATGTTTGTATCAAATTGTCCATATTTTAAATATAAAAATAGTCATTAAGTCTCATAATTTTATGGTTCTAAGAGATCTTAGACATGTGGTTCAACTCCTCCTTTCTTAGATGAGGAAACTGATTCCTAAATAGTAAATGACTTGCCTAAGGTCACCTAGAACACATGGACAGAATTAAGATTAAATACTAGCTCTTTTGGCTTCCAGTTTACTCATTTTCCTACCATACCATGCTCCCTCTCACTTTGTTATTAACTTTGGAGTAGCCTAAAGTGAGTTATGTATCATATAATTCCAGAGTACAAATGGGCTGATATGGCAATGACAGATTGATTATTTAAAAAAAAAATATTACTCTCAGGGTCACTTAAAAACAATAGAACCATTAGAAGTACCTTCTTTAGAATTATCAGATATTGATTTTTTTAATTTACTTTTTGGTCACACTTCTAAGGACTCACTAAAGACACGATGATAAAAAGATGTAATAATTTGTTTAGCTACTACAACCATTTAAGTGGTAGTGTTTGATATTTTTATCTAACTAATAAAATACAGAACTAGTCTCACAAATAAATATCTCCTTGCTGGTTATTAAAAACTTACATTAAGTAGAGTAAAGGGGTAAGGCATGTTATGTATAGAGGGGATACTCTGACATCATGCTATTTTTTCCATCAGTGCTTTCTTCTGAATTCTTGAATTTGTATGTGATTTTGCAGCAATAAAAGAATGTCACATATATGTTAGCACAACCATCCTCTTCTCTAGTTCAATCCTTTTTAGAGTGACTTAGCCATCATTGTGTGTCATACAATTCTCTAAGCGGTCTTTCAATTTCTAATTTATAGAGTGGAGTCAGAGGAGGATGCTGCCATGTTATGGCATTTGATTTAATAATATACTTCAGTAGATCTGTGGTCTCATAAATGTGGATACTTGTGGGTCAGAACACAATTCATCAACACCTTAATAGATGTGACTATTGTTCATATCTTCCTATAAATCCAACACAAATTCTGCCCTCTGCAGTGTGGACCTTCTTAGGACTCATGACATTGTATCATCACTAATGTAGCATCCATGTTAAAAAATATAGTCAATATGACAAATAATACATCAGAAGACATATTTCTTTAGAGGAGAATTACTTGAATTACTTTAGAGGAGAATTAATTGAATCTCTGTAGAGGAGATAGTGCTTTGAAGTAAAAAAAAAATCCTAGATTGAAGTCTTACATATGACACATATTGCTGGTGTGACTCTGCACAAGTCATTTATGCTTTCAGTACTCCAAGGGACCTTCTAAGACTTTAAGTTGCCCAGAAGGTGTCAACTTGCATTTGTATAGAGAGATTCTTCACCTGGGAGTTCCTCATGCAAATGTAATTACAGCTCCAATCTCTACCATATCTCTATAGTTCCAGCCCTAAACAGAAGCCTGAATATTTTGATGTCCTGGTTGTTTATTTTATTTTTGTTTCCTAAAAATTCAATGTGATAATAGCAATTAAGTTAAAGAGGGAACCTCATTACAGTGAATGAGAACATTCTATCCTTTAGATTTACTTTGGGAGTCTAAGTGCAAAATCAGTTAATTGAGAAACAAATGAAATGAGGAAAGAATTCCTTGCTTGCTGGAAGAATAACACAAACAAACATAATTCATGAGGGTACCACAAAAGGAAAAGTCTAAGTTTATTGATATTTTGAAATCTAGTGACACTCAGAATACTGATTTTTGCAGATACACATTTCAACAAATTATCTCCAGGTGATCTAGAACAAAAAAAAGACAAATAAATAGCTCTGGAAATACATATTAATATGAATGAAGTAATAGGAAATTAGACTCATCTGGCTGTAAAAACCTGAAAATATGATTGTATTTTCATTACTTCATCTTTAAAATTGCACCTGATCCTATATTGCATTTGAGATTTTGCAATGAAAATATTTTCTACAACAGTTTTCATTAACCTATTTGAAGGTATAAAATTCTTTTCATCAGGATTTTCCTCCCCTCATTTAAAAGCTCAATATATTAAAGAGTGTGGTTCCATTTTCTTTTTTCTTTAGTAGGATTGAAAGGCTTATTTATCTTTATACTTGAAAGCTGTCTGCTCATATCTTAGCTATGTTAATTGCAACATCAATTTCCTTCTTTGTTACTTCATTGTAGTTTTAAAATATTTTCTATTGTCTTCACCTTTTCAATTATTTCCTGTCATTTTGAAAACAAATGGACTTGCATGACTTTTTTTTTTTTTAGTGCTAATGTGGACACAGTTAGATATTGACTTTAGCAATTGACTTCATAGTGAGAAGTGTATTTTATAGGTTTTTTAATGTTAATATATTTTGACTTCATTAAATACAGCAGCATTTAGAATTAGACTAGAATTAGATAAATTGACATTTGTATTTTTATTGTTGAAAAACAATTTGTAAAAATAAAAGACATATATGGAAGATATTGATTTTTTTTTAAAAAAACTAGCAGTTTTTCAAATAGAGGTACATAGGTATTATATCTCCTTAAAATTTTAAGCTCCCTGAAACCATGAAACAATATCATATTTATTTTATATGCTTTATAGAACCCAGAATGATAATATGCACATTATATGTGGTCAATTGATTCAAGGTGAATTTAATATACATTCAAAAATTAATGTGCCAATTATAAATCTCTATGTACAGTACTAATAGAAATCTGTTTTGCAATAATATTTTAGATACATTCTTATGCTGCTATATATAGTTGACAAATCCTGTTAAATTACTTCAAAATTCAGAATTTTCACTAATTCAGAATGGCAGATTAAATTGTCTGAATTATCTAGATTTAACTGTACAGATAATTAGGGATTTATTCAGTACCTCATTTGTGAATATTGATGTAATTTTAACTTGCTAAAATTGTCTACTCACATTTACCCACGATGTTACTGTTATATTAATTTTCTTCTTCTTCCATCATAAGTATGTCATCTGGTATGCCTCTTTCTTTTTCAAAATGTATTTATTCATATATTTTATGTCACCATAGTTTCTTCCCATTTCCCAGAAGGCCATCCCATACAGCAAATAGTATTTTTTTTTTTAGTGAGGCAATTAGGGTTAAGTGACTTGCCCAAGGCACACAGCTAATACATGTCAAGTTTTGGGTCTGAGGCCATATTTGAACTCAGGTTCTCCTGACTTCAGGACCAGTGCTCTATCCCCTGCACCACCTAGCTGCCCCCTAGCACATAGTATTTTTAAAGACAAAAAGAGGAAAAATCAAAATAACCTGCTTTTTCTGATTAATATATTCAAAATATAGCTGACACTTACACATATAATCAATATAGGAAAAAGTCTGAAAACACATGCGTCATATTACATTTATGAACCTTCCACTTCTGTAAATTGATGGAGTGGGGATTTATTTTTAAATATCCTCTTTTGAGCCATGATTGTTCTTGATAATTTTGCAAAATTCACTTTGGACTTTGTATGTATGTATGTGTGTGTGTGTATGTGCACATATGTGTTTATTTTTAAATTGTTGTAGTTCTATAGTCTCTTAACTCTGCTGCTTATTTCATTTTGCATCAGTTTAAATAGACCTTTTCATGTTTTTGTTTCCATCACATTTGCAATTTCTTACATTTATGTCATTCTATTACATTTATTATCATTCCATTACACTTATGTACCACAATTTGTTTGCCCAATTGATAGGCATCATCTTTGCTTTTAATTTAATTTAATGTTTATTTTGGTGTATATGGGGCTTTTTTCTTATCAATGGCCTCCAAGGTGGTATACACCTAAGTAGTGGAATTTCTGGGTCAATGGAAATGGATATTTTAGTTACTTTATTTACACATATAATTGTACATAATTCTGAATTACTTTCCCAAATGACTACACTGATTCACAACTCCACCAACAGTGCACTAGTTTTCCTGTCTTTCCACAACCTCGTTAATATTAATTTTATGATCTTTTGTTAGTTTTGCTTCTTTCCAGATTATAAAGCAAAACCTCACACTTTTTTTAAATTTACACTTCTCTCAGTGATTTGGGAATTCTTTCCTATGATGGCTAACATTATGCCATTCTTTTGGGAATTATTTGTTTATATGTTTTGACCACTTATCTAGTGGTGACTGGTTTTTTGTTTATGTCACCAAATCTTTATCAGAGAAATTAGATACTATCACTTTTTTCTCATTTAACTGTTTCCCTTTTTATCCCCAAGATGCATTTATATTATTTGTGTGGAAAAATTTTAGTTTCATATAATCAAAGTTGTCTATTTTTTCTTTTCTATTTGCCTCTATCCCCTATTTGGTTAACAATACATACCCTACCCATAGTTGTGAGTGATATAGCATTTGCTTATCTTCTAAATTTTCATACTATGATCATTAATAATTAAGGTCATAGAGCAGAGCCAAGATGGCGGAGGGAAAGCAGTGACTGTCTTGAGCTCTCTCCCAAAGCCCTCCAAATACCTAAAAAATGGCTCTAAACAAATTCTAAAGCAGCAGAACCCACAAAAAGACAGAATGAAACAAATTTCCAGCCAAAGACAGCCTGGATGGTTGATCAGAAAGGAATATCGCCCCGGAGGAAAGAAGCACAGTTAGGTGTGGGCGAGCAGGCCACAGTGAACCTGGAGCAGATCTCACAGGATTGAATCACAAGTAGCTGTGGTGGTTTCTAGACTTTTCAACCCCTGAATGCCAAAGACAACTTAGAAGGTCAGTGGGAAAAGTCCGTGGCTGTGGTGAGAGAGGAGCTAGTTCTCAGTTGCAAGTCTCCAGCATGGCCCCAGGGCCGTGGTTTTTTCCTGAGCTTCCAGCCCACAGACTGAGTGGAAATTGAGTGGCTGATCAGAGGGGGACTGCAGGGATCTCTTAGCCAGTGGTGAGGTGGGAAGAGAAAACACCTCACCCCTTATCATACCACCTAGGAAGAACTGAAAATTTACAGGTCCCTAGAAGTACCTCTGAAAACAACTGTACAAACCCCCAAAGCTTGGGACAGTACACTCTTCACATTGGAAGCAGACTTTTACCTTAACAAAGAGTTTAAAACTCAAGTAATTGGCTGGGATCATGAGTAAGCAGCTCAAAAAGAGTCAGACTACATTATCTTACTTTGGTGACAAAGAAGATCAAAACATACAACCAGAAGAAGACAACAAATCCAAAGCTCCTACATACAAAGCCTCCAAGAAAAATATGAATTGGTCCCAGGCCATGGAAGAGCTCAAAAGGGATTTTGAGAAGCAAGTAAGAGAAGTAGAGGAAAAACTGAGAGTGATGCAAGAAAATCATGAAAAACAAGTCAACAGCTTGCTAAAGGATACCCAAAAAATACTGAAGAAAATAACACCTTAAAAAATTGCCTATTCCAAATGGCAAAAGAGGTCCAAAAAGCCAAAGAGGTGAAGAATGCCCTAAAAAGCAAAATTGGCCAAATGGAAAAGGAAGTCCAAAAGCTTACTGAAGAAAATACTTTCTTAAAAATTAGAATAGAGCAATTGGAAGCTACTGACTGTGTGAGAAATCAAGACACTGTAAAACAAATCCAAAAGAATGAAAAATTAGAAAAGAATGTGAAATATCTCATTGGAAAAACAACTGACATGGAAAATAGATCCAGGAGAGAGAATTTAAAAATTATTGGACTATCTGAAAGCCATGCTCCAAAAAAGAGCCTAGACATCATCTTTCAAGGAATTATCAAGGAAAACTGTCCTGATATTTTAGAACCAGAGGGCAAAATAGAAATTGAAAGAATCCACTGATCACCTCCTGAAAGACATCCCCAAAGGAAAACTCCTAGAAATATTGTAGCCAAATTCCAGAGTTCCCAGGTCAAGGAGAAAATATTACAAGCAGCCAGAAAGAAACAATTCAAGTATTGCGGAAACACAATCAGAATGACACAAGATTTAGCTGCTTCTACATTAAGGGACTGCAGGGCATGGAATATAATATTTGAGAGAGCAAAGGAGACAGGATTACAACCAAGAATCACCTACCCAGCAAAACTGAGTATAATCCTGAAGGGGAAAAAATGGTCATTCAGTGAAATAGAGGACTTTCAAGCATTCTTGATGAAAAGAACAGAGTTGAATAGAAAATTTGATTTTCAAATACAAGACTCAAGAGAAGCATGAAGAGTTAAACAAGAAAGAGAAAATTATAAGAGACTTATTAAGATTGAACTGTTTATATTCCTGCATGGAAAGATGATATTTGTAACTCATGAGACCTTTGTCAGTATTAGGGTAGTTGGAGGGGGAAAAAATATATGTATTTATATATAGATATAGAAGAAGGCACAGGGTGAGTTGAAAATGAAGGGGTCATATCTGGAGAATAAAATTAAAGGGTGAGAGAGGAATATACTAGGAGATGGAGAAAGGGAGAGGTAGAATGGGGTAAATTATCCCACAAAAAAAAACCAGAAAAGAAAAGGGTCTTACAGCGGCGGGAAAATGGGGGATGGTGAGAGGGAATGAGTGAATCTTATTCTCATAGGATTTGACTTAAGGAGGGAATAACATACTCAATTGGGTGTGGAAATCTGTCTTACCCTACAGGAAAATAGGAGGGGAAGGGGACAAGAGAGTAGGGGAATGATAGAGAGGAGGGCAGATTGGGAAAGGGAGTAATGGGAAGTAAATACTTCTGAGGAGGGACAGGGTCAAAAGAAAGAATAGAATAAATGGGTGGGCAGGATAGGATTAAGGGAAATAGAGTTAGTTTTTCACAGCATGTCTACTATGGAAGTGTTTTGCATAACTGCACAATAACCTATATTTAGTTGCTTGCTTTATCAATGAGGGTGGGTGAGGAGTGAGGAAGGGAGAAAATTTGGAACCCAAAGTTTTAAAAATGCATGTTTAAAAAAATGTTTTCACATGCACCTGGGAAATAAGAAATACAGGAAATGGGGTACAGAAATCCATCCTGCCCTAGAGGAAAATTGAAGGGGAAGGGGATAAGAGAAGGGTGGGGAGAGATAGAAAGGAAGGTAGACTAGGAGAAGGGGTATTTAGAATGCATGCCACCTTGGTGTGGGGGGAGGGGCAAGATGGAGTGAAAATTTGGAACTCAATCTTGTGGAAGTAAATGTTGAAAACAAATAATAAAAATTACCATAAAATAATTAAGGTCATTTATATATTTAAAATGAATTAAGTAATATGGTATAAAGTGTTCATGTAAGCTTAATTTCAATCACATTACTTTTCAGTTTTTTGAGAGGTCATTATGAAATAGGGAGATCTTTCATAAGGAATTTGTGTCATTAAATACTAGGCTATTGAGCTTCATTATTTCTGGTTGTCCTTTAGCTAGTATATTCCAATTATCTTCTCTATTTTTTAACCAGTACCAGATGTTTTTGATGACTGCTTCATTATAATTTGAAGCCTGAAAGTGCTATTCTTCATTTATTTGTACCTATTTTTCATAATTTCCTTTGACTTTCTAGATCTTTTATTTTTCCAAATGAATACTGTTATTATATTACCAAATTCTATAAAATATCCCTTCAAAAATTTTATTTGTATACTATTGAAAGTATAATTTAAATTCAGTATTAGTAGTTTGATCTTTTTAGTCATATTACCATGGTACAGCCATAGCACTGAATATTACTCTAGCTATTAAGGTTGTTATTTACTTCTTTAAAGAACTCCTTGAAATTGAATCTATATAACTCTTCTGTGTGCTTTAGTAGCTTGATTCTAAGACACTTTATATGTTTTGTAGTTATTTGGAATAAATTATCCCTTTATATTATTACCTCTTGAATTGTTATGCATTCCACTAAGTCTAAGGAAAAAAGCCCATATCTAGCTGGATCCACTTTTGTTCTGCAGTGCACCATTTGGAGAATTCATTTAGGACAAAGCCTGACACCAGCACAGTGTGAATTGTTCACCATAGGGAGATAGTGAGATGGCTTTGAGGTCCAACATCTAGAGAAACCACAGTCATAAAGGAAGGAGTTAGTAAGTGAGTCATAGGGAATATGAATAAAAATAAGTAAAATTACCAAAGATCTCAGGGAGAAGAAATTTCACTTAAAGACTAGGCATAAACAGATAAATCAATAGGGAAGATATTATTAAAATAAAATAATATGGCCTTTACATCAGCCAATTGAGTCTCAACATCCTTGAATACATATTGTAATATATGGAATCACAGCAAGATATTCCTGAATTGGTTAAAATAGAAATGAGAATTATGAAATCAGAATTTATAAACTGCACAGAAGAATCATTGACAAAATTGAATCTATGGCAGCAAGTCCTACAAAAGAAACAAATGAAAGAAAGAACTGATTGTTGAATGCGAATGCACAGAAGTGAAGGATAATTTAGAAGAAAAAATACAAAAAAGGAAATATGGAAGAAGAGAATATAAGAAACAATAATATTAAAAGAAATCATGATCCATATACTAGCAAAGCATAGTGATCTTCACTCTAAAAATAATTACAATTTAAGATTATTGGTCTTTCAGAAAGATTTGGCAAAAAAAAAAAAAAAAACAAACAAACCTGAAGACCATAATGCAAGAAATAATGCAAGAAAATGCCTAAAACTTACAAACATGGAAAACAAAGTTGTAAACAAAACATTCCACAGATCTCATCCAGGAAAAAAAAATATGCTGCAAACTCAGACACATAGTGATTATATTCAATAATTCTAGTGAAAAACAGCAAATTCTGGAATCTACCAAGAGACAGATTTTCAAACATAAAAGAAAGTGAATTTGAATAACATAAGACTTTTCTGCACTCATCAGAAATCACAGGAAAAAATGGAATAAAGTATTCTTCAAAGCAAAGAAGCTCAAAATGCCATTCTAGAAACCTGTCTACCTACTAATGAAAAAAAATAGATATTCAATAAAAAGATACATTCCTATTAAGAAAAACAGAAAAAAAATATTTGTTTTTTAAGTACCCAGAAGACAGAAATACAAGAAAGATAAACAAGTACAGCAAACAAGATTAACAAAATAATGATGAAGACAATTAAAATAATTATTTTTAAAAGTACACAAGGAGGTCAGAGTCAAAGCAGAAGTCTAAAAAAAGTTATGGTGAACATGCCTAGTACATGATATTTTAAACCCTACAACATCTCATCGAAAGGTAAATTAGTATCTTTATTTGTTTGTTTTTATTTTGTTAATGCTGTTGTTGTTGTTGTTGTTGTTGGACAAAATTACAGAATAGGAGGATACATAAAAGAAGACAGTATAGGAAGGAGAAAAAGTAGAATGTGATTTGTCCATTTAATCAAGGCAAAGACTAACAACAAAGGGAAAATAACTCCTGTGGTCATTCAGGGAAAAGGAGAGAGAGCTATGTGAGAATAGAGAAGAGGGATAAGGAAGAGATCAAAACATAAAAGAAGGGGCGAAATAGTGTTTCAGTAGTGACAGGGGTGATTACTGATGAACGTTACTATGGAGTAAGAGGAATATGAAATAAAGGGAGATAGAGAGTTTACAATGGATACAATCTACAGGAATTTGTCACTACCCATCCTGTCTCGGAAAAGGGGAATAAACACTCTTAGGGGACAACTGACACCCAGAAAATTGTGAGAACATTCACACAGTGAGGAAATTTCATGGAAATGGAAAAAATAATTACCATGTGGAAGACAAAGATTAATAAGGAACTAAATCAGGAACATAAGAAAATTCCTATCATGGAGCAATATATCCTCTAGCATCTTCAGTAATTGGTATTTCTTAAGGGAATTAAAAGAAATCTTGTCATGTTTTTTCTAATATATAATATAATATACTTAAAGTACCACAGAGTTAAAAATGAATTACAAATATTCATGAAAAGGAAAATAAAAGAGTCTTGGCAATTAATTTCCCTAAACTCATCACTCAGTAATATATTTTCCTCCTCCGAAAAGTGGAGATAATAATAGTATATCATCTACCTCACAGGAGGATCAAATGATATATATAAAGGATTGTGCAAACTTAAAATTGCTATATAAATGCTAGATATTATTATAATATATAAAATATGTGAATTGACATTCTTCCATATCAAAATTATATTTATCTGTCATAAACGGAAGAAGAAGGTTTGAAGAAGAACTTATTGATTCAAAAAGACAATATTGGGTTGGTCAAACAAATTTTATGTTAATATTATATAATGGAATTGAAATGATTGGGAGTGAGAAGACTTGGTTTTGAGGTTTGCCTCCATTATATTGTAGTTTTGTGCCTTCAGGCAAGTTACTCAGTCTCACTGACCCATTGCTTTCCCACATGGGAAGTCATGATAATATTTACCCTTTTATCACATAAGAAGGTATTCTCAGTACCAAATGAAATAATGTAAGTACTTTATAACCATAAAACCCCACATGATAATTATGATACTTTAAGTATATTTATTGTTATTATCACATTATAACTCTAACTTATTACTATTCTATTCTTTTTATATTAAATAGTATTATAAACTATTAATAATTTAAGGGGCTCCATGTTATTCCATGTATGTATTAAAAAAGTATATGTTCAGTGTTCTTCATAATGAAAGATATTAGTTGACAGCCTACTAAATATGGTTGCTTGGTTATTAAGCATGAAAATATATGAGAAGGGTTTTAGAATACAAAGCTATAAAATATATTTCTATCTCAATGCTTCAGGGAACCACAATTTTGTTGGTGTGAGTAGTCACTCCAGCATCATACATCACATCCATTCTGCTCCTTGGTAGACAGCCTTTGTAAGTTGCAGTGGCCCCCAAATTAATCATGAAGCAGGCAATATTCTGGTGATGAGAAGATATATTTATACTTCCACATTTTCATCAATCAAGTCAATAACACCAAGTGTAGTTTGGTTTGCAAGTACAATGCAGTACATTTTAGAGGAATAATATCCAGGCTGTTTCTAGTTCAATTAAAAAAAAATAGAATTCTTTCAAAGTTTCTTTTAACTTTTTAAAACATTAGTGTCTCTCACTCAAATAATTTACCAAATCAATTTGTTATTGCCTCTACACAAAATAAAGTGTGTAGTAACAAAGTATTTATTTAAGTTAATAAGGACAGGCAGCCAAGTCTAATATTTCACTGGCTCCCACATTTCTTTTCCTTAATAAACAAAAGAACCACATTTCGACATTTGAATCTTATACACCTAAATAACTTCTGAAGTGACTTTCTACTCGAAATTTTATTAATTAATGTGTAATTACTTATATATACTACTTTTTTTCTAGAAGATATTTATATATATACATACATGCATATATGAATAAAATATGCATGTATTCTTAATGTACCTTCCAGACTTATAATTTCATATTAATGAAAGTTTTTTTTTTATGGGGGGATAGAAATGGTTACTGAATTCAGTTTTACCAAGACTTTGTTCATAGGAGTTGTTTAATAACTGTTGTTTATTTGCAAAACTTTGCTGAACAAAAAATAATTGAGTACCTCCTATGTGCAAAGCTGTGTGATAAGCACTATGGAGAATTCATAGACGTGAATGTTGGTCCCTGTCTGCAAGGAGTTTTCTACCTGAGATGAATGAGAAGATATGCAAAGCTAAGCATATTAAATGATAAAAATATGCATAAGAGGCATATTCTTAGTGGCAAAGAGCTTCAGAGGAGAGAGGGATTGCTTCTAGCAGATCAGTTCAGGAAGGGCATCTTAGAAGATACAGGATTTTTATATAAGACCAAGGCTGGGCCTTGTAAGATTGTCACTATTCCAACAACCTGTTGTTAGTAGGGATTTGGAATTTTATTTAGTTCAACAAACATTTACTACTATTGTAGTCAGTATTTAATGGTATGGTATTTAGTGAGTATGTGGGAGAGTATTCAATACAAATATTATGATAAAATATAAATCTCTTGGGCAGCTAAGTATTTTTTATAATTAATTAATTTATTTTTACTTTTCAACATTCACTTCCATGAGATTTAGAGTTTTAAATTTTCTCTCCTTCCATCTCCTCACCCCTCCAGAAAACAACATGCAGTCTGATATAGGCTCTACTTATACATTCATATTAAAAATATTTTCACATTAGTGATGATGTAAAGAAGAATTAGAACTAATGGGCAGAGCCATGAAAAAGAAGAAACAAAACAAAACAAAACAACAAAAGAAAAGGAGAACAAATAGTATGCTTCCATCTACATGCAGATTCCTACATTCTTTCTCTGGATGTAGATAGCATTTTCCATCATGAATCTTTTGGAGTTGTCTTAGATCCTTGCATTACTGAGAAGAACTAAGTCTACCAAAGTTAGTCATCGCACAATGTTGCTGTTACTGTGTGCAATGTTCTCCTGGCTCTGCTCATTTCACTCTGCATCAGTTCATATAAGTCTATCCAGGTTTTTCCGAAGTCTGCCTGCTCATTGTTTCTTATAGCATAATAGTATTCCATTATATTCACATACCACAATTTGTTCAGTCATTCCCCAATTGATGGGCATCCCCTCAGTTTCTAATTCTTTGCCACCACAGAAAGAGCTGCTATAAATATTTTTGTACATGTGAGTCCTTTTCTCATTTTTATGATGTCTTTGGGATACAGACCTAGAAGTGGTATTTTTGGGTCTAAGGGTGTGCAAAGTTTTATAAGCCTTTGGGTATAGTTCCAAATTGCTCTCCAGAATGGTTGGGTCAGTTCACAACTCCACCAGCAATGCATTAGTATTCCAGTTTTCCCACATTTTCTCCAACATTTATCATTTTCCTGTTTTGTCATGTTAGCCAATCTGATAAGTGTGATGTGGTACCTCAGAGTTGTTTCAATTTGCATTTCCATAATCAATAGTGATTTACAGCATTTTTTTTCTATGACTAGCTTCCATTCTTCCTCTGAAAACTGCCTGTTCATATCCTTTGACCATTTTTCAATTGGGGAATGACTTGTATTCTTATAAATTTGACTCAGTTTTATATATATTCTAGAAATGAGGCCTTTATCAGAGACACTGGATGGAAAAATTGTTTCCCAGCTTTCTGCTTCCCTTCTAAACTTGGTTGCATTGGCTTTGTTTGTGCAAAACTTTTCAATTCAAGTAATCAAAATCACTCTTTTTGCATTTCATAATGTTCTTGATCTCTTGTTTGGTCATAAATTCTTCCCTTCTCTATCGATTTGAAAGGTAAGCTATTCCTTGCTCTCCTAGTTTGCTTATAGTATCAGCCTTTACATTTAAGTCATGTACCCATTTTGACTTAATTTTGGCATAGAGTGTAAGAAATTATGCATAATTTCTGCCATACTCTTTTCCAGTTTTCCCAGCATTTTTTGTCAAATCATACGTTCTTATCACAGAAGCTGGAGTCTTTGGATTTGTCAAATAGTAGATTGCCATAGTCATTGTGTATTGTGTGAAAAGTGTTCTGTAATTATTGTGTTCATATAGTTCCTAGGTTTGTTTAGGCAGGTAGACATAGACTCCCAAATATTTTATAATGTCTACTGTAACTTTAAGTAGAATTTCTCTTTCTATCTCTTGCTATTGGGTTTTGTTAGAAATATATAGAAATTCTGATCATTTATGTGGATTTATTTTATATCCTGCAACTTTGCATAATTTGTTTATAATTTCAAGTAGTTTTTTACTTGATTCTCCAGGATTCTATAAGTATACCATCATATCATCTGCAAAGAGTGATAACTTTGTTTCTTTTTTGCTTATTCTAACTCCTTCAATTTCTTTTTCTTCACTTATTCCTAAAGCTAACATTTGTAGTACAATATTGAATAACAGTGATGATAATGGATATCTCTGTTTCACCCCTAATCTTATTGGAAGTGCTTCTAGCTTATCCCTACTACATATAATGCTTGCTGATGGTTTTAGATAGATGCTACCTATCATTTTAAGGAAGACTCCACTTATTCCTATGCTGTCTAGTGTTTTTAATAGCAGTAAATGTTGTATTTTGTCAAATGCTTTTTCTGCATCTATTGAGATAATCATATGTTTTGTGTTAGTTTTGTTGTTGATATGGTCAGTTATGCTGACAGTTTTCCTAATACTGAACCAGCCCTGGATTTCTGGTATAAATCCTACCTGGCCATATTATATTATTCTTAATATAAGTTGCTGTAAGTATAAATGAAATCAGTAGTCATAGTGGCCACATTAGAAATTGTATATAACATTCCATATCTTTAATTTCCCATGTCCTTGTCTAAGGGAAGAAGATACATATCTCTTCCTAGGGACTAGGTTGGTGTTTAGAGTTGATTTAATACTACTTAATTTATCTGTTTGCAGCAATTGCAAATATTATTCTCATTCTTTTTTCAAAGTCTATATGAGTTCATATAAGCCTTTTTACATTTCTCTGATTTCCCTAACTTAATCAAATATTTGGTATCATGATATTCCATGGCAATCATATATCATTTTTTTTAGTGATTGTCCAATGGTATTATTTAAAAAAATGCTACAAAAATGTTGGTACATATTGAGACTTTCTGTCCTTTAGCTCCTTGTGATATATATTGAGTAGTGTAATCTCTAAGTCAAATTTTTTTAAATATAGAAAATAACAAAATAAAATACTCCATATAATGTCAAAGGTTCCTTCCATAAACTGGGTAGAGAGGGCTTAGGGCTTTTCTCAAATCTAAATTGTTTCCAAGAAAGGTATGACCACCAATTCATAGCTGCACAAATAGTATGTTACTGGGTTTCCCCTGTAATCTATAATAATATTTATATTTTTCATCATCTTTGATAGTTTGAAAGATGTGAGGTGAAACCTTAAAACTGTTAACATTTTTCTTTCATTTAATAATAATTTAAATATATTTTTACATCATCACAATTTGCACTGATATTCTTCCATTTTTCTCTCTCAGGGAGTTATCCTATTTTAACAAATGATATAGAAAAAAATAAAGAGAAAAAAACAAAAAAATAAGCAAAATGATTCAATGCATCAAAAAAATCTGAAAAACAAATGTTGCCTGTTACATTATTTTTCTTTGCCGAAAATTATGAACAAATAAAATATAACTCAAGTACTTTAATCATTAAGACTCAATATCATGAGTCTGAGAAACAAAATTGGATATTACAACCTTTTCTGAGATATGAGCCTTCAGCAATCCTGAAAAAAAATGTGTAAACTGAAAAATAAAAATTCCCCCACCCACCCCAGAATTCCCCTCTCTACAACAAAATTGGGTGGGGTTGTCTTTAAGTAACTGAACATAGAGTTATTGAATTTTATTGTTCTTGATTCTTTCTTGTCTGGTCTCATTCATTAATCAGCATTTCTGTTTTAACTAATATCAAATGGGGAAAACAATATTGAAAGAAACTATGTACAAATAAGATCTATACTAGGTAAACTGTAAATAATCTTAGAAGGAAGGCACTAGATCAAGGGCAACAGGGAGAGATTTCTTGAAGGAAGTTGGCTTTAAGCTAGGACTTAATGGAAGCCAGGGGAGTCAGGAAGCAGAAATCATTGCACCCTGTTTTTTCAGCCCAAAATTTGGTTTAGAACCTTTCATTGCATAATCTTCGCATGGTATAATTCTTTTTGTCATGCCTCTTAAAAAGGTAAACAAAGCAACAATGTATTCACCAGTGGCATATGGATATGCATTTATCTCTAGCGTATTATAAACTGCAAGCCTAGAATTCTCAGTACATGGGCATTGTCAGTATGTTTCTGAAAGCCAACTTGCGGGGTTTGTTTAGAACCCTGCAATACTAATGATATTGTCACTCAACCCAATGAAGAGCCATAGGTGCAAGGGGATGTGAAGCCATAGATGCAAGATGGGCATGTGAAGCTGCCATGAGTAAGTCATGTGATATAGTAAAACTTGCTTCTTCCCATGCTAGCTAAACTATACAGTTGGTCTGCCAAGGTTACATTAACGTGTGAAGAATTATTTTTTTCTGATTATTTCTTTCAGCTTCAAGCTGAAAAGTGTTTATGTTTGCTGAACAGCATGGAAACAGAGCTGTAGAAAGACAGTTTTCAGCGAGTGAAACGTTAGTGCAAGACTGGCAGAAACTAAAAGACAACTAATACCAGTACACTTTTATTTAAAAGCTTCACATAATGGTTACACCCTACTTTTCTGCAAAAAAAGGCATAAAATCTGTGGCAATTTTGCAGTGAAATACAGTATTTGAGTGATGTTAAGAAGGTAGAAAGAACAGAATAAGATATGAGAAATAATGCATAGTACCTAGGATGGGAACTGGGATGATTGGGAGAATTGGGAGAATATAAATAAGTTCAAAAGAGGCCAGTGTTTTTTGGAGAAAGATATCATGTTCAGATCTCAATTGAATGGCCTCAGGTTTTTCAGTGAAATATGAAGCAAGATTATTAGCTTGGTTTGGGCAAAGGTAGGTGTGGGAGGTTTGAGGAGAGATAAAAATTTTGTATAAGCTTCTGGATTGAATAGGATAGTTAATTGAGAAGGGAGGTATAAAAGGATTACTTTGTCCTAGTGAGGGTCAACTTGATATCATATAACATAAATTTACAGTGGACCTAGGCAGCATGGTTAAATTATTTTCTTAAATTTTTTTAGTATGACAGGAGTGGGTACAAAAGCAGAGTTTCTAGGATTTTATTTTAAAAGTTTTGAATTGATATTTATTAGTGGCATTGTTCTCTAGTAGAGTGTAGCAAATTGTTGCAGTAGAACAAATCTGACTTGCTGCTTCTTTTTGTACTACTTGAGAAAAGGAAGGTACGTTTTTAAACTTAAAAAAAAAGCTTTATTGTATTAAGAAATGTAAAATCTACTCTTAACTCTCATACTCTTGGTCTTGAGCTATAGTTTGCTGACCTATGGCATATAAATCTTTGTTTTATCTTTCTCTGATTTAACACTATATTTGTCCCATAAAAGGAGACTGGTAGAGTACTTTCTCAATTTTTGAGAATATCATGTAGTATTTTTACTTATTTTTCTTTAAAAGTTTGATAGCATTCTACTGTGAATCCATCAGGATCAGACCTCTTTCTCAGTGGTAGTTGCTTTATAGCTAAGTCTATTTCATTTTCTAAGGTGGTATTATTTAAAATCTCTAGTTGGTCTTCTGTTAATCTGGGTGTTTATTTTAGTTTTTGAAGGTATTACTCTGTTTCTTTTGTGTTCTCAGATTTCTTAGCATATAAAAATGAATTCTAGGGTGTAATAATTCTTTAAAAATTATCAGAAATAATGGGACATGTGAAATATTCACCAATCAGAATATCAAGACTCTCGCACAGAAGTTTCAAACTTAAAAGAGTTAATTGGTTTGGGCAGCAATGTAGATGGAGTAAAGATAGCTATGGCAGCAGAACACTGAGTGGTAAGAGGAAACCTGTCATCTTCTGGTAAAAGAGTTATTGCTTTCTAGAAATGTGTCACTAGAAACTATGTGTAGCAAAAATCTCTCTTGAGTTTTCCAAATTTATGGCAAGTAATGCAGAAAACACCCTTTTCATTTTTCTGTATGACAGCCAAAACTTCTACAGATGACTGCCATTATGCTCCGTCTGTTTCTTTACATTAATGAACCCCAGTGCATGTAGGGAAAATCATTTTATGAGAGCCAACATTATTTCATGCTTCATTACATGAAAGGCTTACTAACTCTTATATTATATATAAATTTGTTCCTGAAAATCTAAGAAAAGCAGCTTGTGATATACAAGTTAATGAATTCTCATTAGATATGATCATATTTCTCATTGCTGAAAAGAATATTCTTTTGTTTAACAAATCAGAAGAAAAGCTTAACTGCTATTTTATTTAAGCATCTGATGGAAAGTATTATAATTGATCCAATTTTAATACATACATTTGATGCATGCATTGTTGATCTATGTCATGATAGAATATTCACTAAAGTTATTTTTTCCTTTGAAATCTACATGGGGAGCATTATAAAAAAATAAGTGATAAATAATTTCAAACATAATAATTAGTTTTGTACATAATGATTAATAATTTTATTAGACCAGTCAGGAAGAAGATGGGTAAGGCTTAGGCCACTCAACTCTGCTTTGGAATATTGTCTTCAGAGCTCAAGGAATTTCTTTGCAGGAAGCTTTCCTCAGAGGATTATATGTGACTCTGGATAGCTGATATCTTGACACAGAAGTTAACCTGAACCGTTATGATATTAGAACACCATAATCTTTATTTGCTAAATTAAACATATTTGGGGACAATGTTAATGTAAAATCTCTTTACATAGACATGGTTTATACATTTTTAGACCAATAATGCCTAGCTCAATTCTTTGTGCATATTAGATATTTTTAAACAGGTAAATGGATGTATAAATAATTTTTTAAAGCAGAAGGGAATAGAAAGATCTGTTATCATAAACAAGTCATTTAACCTTTGGTTTCCTTATCTGTGAAAGGAGGAACTTTGTGGAAATAATTTCTACTCTCCTTTAAATATCTATGATTATGTGATTTCAGATTCTCCAAGTTATATTGGTTAACCAATGATTCAGCAAAGGTTTACAACCTATTAAGTAGGTTAATTTAAGGTAGTTCTTTTTTATACATTGAGACAATTGCAGAATTAGTCAATAATTATGGTGACAGAAGAAAGAACTCAAATGGAATCTAAGAGTTGGAAGGAACCTCAGAAGCCATTTAACCCAATCCATACTTGGGGACCAAAAATTCCCTTTATCAATGTTCTGAAACATTGATCACCAGCTTTTGCTTCAAGACCTGATGAGAAATGCAATGCTCTTCCTCCCAAAGCAGCTTATTCTACTTTTAGATAACTTTAATGCCAGGAAAGTTTTTCTAATATGAGACATTAATATAATTTTTTCAACCACCACCCACAGTTCCTAGTTTTTTCCTTTCAGGTGAAAAAGAATATTTTAATCTCTTTTATACATGATAGTCCTTCAGGTATTTGAGAAGAGCAACAATCTAATGGAGAAGACAACATGTTAATGTATAAGTATATATATATGTATATCTGCATGTACGTACATATGTATGTGTACATATATGTGTATATATGTGTATATGTATACATATATGTATGAATGTATAATGTAACCAACGGAGATAGAAAGAATTTTAGAAGGGAAATAAGATTGGGGAGGTATAGATAGTCAAGTAGAAGCTGAGAATGATCTGATTCTTGAATGAATTCAGGGACTTTAAGAGAAAGTAGTGAGAAGAATGATCATTCAAGCCATGAGGGGAAGCTAGTGCAGAGGCATGGAGATTAGAAATGGAATGTCTTGGCATATAGGCCAGTTTTCTAGATTATAGAGTGTATCAAGGGAACTAAAGTTTGAAAAAAATTGGAAAAGTCAAAAAGTGCCAGGTTGTCAAGAGTTTTAAGTGCCTAACAAGAATTTATATTTGGTCCTAGAGGTAATAGGGAGCCATTGTAGTGAGGTAGGAGTGGGGGTGTCTAATCAGATCTGTAATTTAGGAAAATCAGTCTGGTAACTTAGTGAGAATGGATTGGAGAGAGGAGAGACTTAAGGTAGCAAGACAAATTATAAAGCTAATTGCTGATAATTTCAAGAGAAAACAATTTGAAGTCCAAGTGAAGCAAACATGCCATTTATACCTTTAAAGGCAGCTAGGTGGCATACACAGGAGGAAGCTAGTTGGCTCAGTGTATGGAGCATTGGGTCTTGACTCAGGAACACCTGAGTTCAAGTGTGTCTTCTGACACTTATTAGCTATGTGACCTTGATGAAGTCACCTAACCTGCTTGCCTAAATCCACTGGAGAAGGAAATGGCAAATCCCTCCAGTATCTTTGCCAAGACATTCCCATAGAAAGTATAGTATATGAGGTCATGAAAAGGCAGACAGAACTGAACCACTGAACAACAAGGTGGTATTTACAGTGGATAGAGTACTAGACTTAAAGTCAAGAAGACCTGAGTTTAAATCTATCTTTTGATGTTTACTAGCTGTGTGATGTTAGACAAGTCACTTAACTTCTTTCTGCCTCAGTTTCTTAGTCTGTAAAATGGGGATAATATCACCTATATCCCAGGGTATTTGTAATGATAAAAGTATATAATATCTCTAAAGCACTTTGTAAACCTTATAGAGCTATATACATGTTATCATTGTTGTTATAATAATTATTATTATTCCATCAATAAAATAAATATGACAAATATGATAAAAATGTTAAGTGACATGGGTCCAAAGACAGGTATCCTGGTGTACAAGTTGACAATAAGGACTTCAATAACTTTTCTCTGGGTCTCATCTTTCAACAAAATCTGAGTTCAACTAGTTTTGCTATTGCCAAATTCACATCTCTCCATCTTTTTCATAAAGATAACATGAAATATTTTGCCAAGTGCTTTGCTGAAATCTAAACAAATGATTTCTACAAAAAATCTCTAATATACATTAGCATAGTAACTCTATAAATATAATAATAGTAAAACATTTATATAGTGCTTACTATGTGCCAGTAACTGTGCTAAGTATTTTACAATTATTATCTCATTTAATCCTCAGAACAACCCTGAGAGGTAGGTGTTATTATTGGCTCCATTTTATAAATGAGGAAACTGAGGCAAACAGAAGTTAAGAGACATGGTCAGGGTCATACAGTTAGTAAGAATCTGAGTCTAGATTTGAAATCACATCTTCCTGATTCTAGTCCTGATATTCCATCCACTGCACCTCTAAGATACCTGAAGTTAGCCTGACATGAGCTGTTGTTGATGAAGCCATCCTGGCACCTTGTGATAACTGTTTCCTTTTCCAGATATTCACTAACCAACTCTGATAATATTTTTGAAAATATCACTAAGAACTGAGGCCATACCTATTCTTTGTAGACTTCTACTCTCTACCTTTTTGTGAAATGAGAACAATAGTTGCTCTTCTTTAGTGCCACTTCTCTTGCTTATTATCACTGACAATCTCTCGAATATGTACCTAAATCCCAGGATTACCAAAGGAATAATAAGAGAAACTTAGCTGCTTGTGCTGGGTAGAAGCCGCCAGATGCAGGTGAAATCAAAAAAGCTAAGACAAACAAAACAAAAAATAAATCCAAAACAATATTTTTATTTTCCTTTAAATTTCACTTGCCTTAAATATCTTTTGAGTCCCAAGACTACTTTTACAGGACCATGACTTGCTCTTGTATTTGCCCTCAGCTTCTTGTTCATTTTTTTTTCAGTACTATCTGACTCTTTGTGACCCCATTTGGGCTTTTCTTCACACAGATGCTAGAGTGGTTTGTCATTTCTTTCTTCAACTCATTTTACTGATGAGGAAACTGAAATAAACATGGTTAAGTAGCTTACCCAGGGTCACTTACCTAGTAAATGTCTGAGGCTAGATTTAGATTCAGGTCTTCCTGACTCTAGGCCTGGTGCTCTGTCTGCTGTGCCACTTGCAGCTGCTTTCCTCAAATCCATACCTGTATTTACTTAAAACAAATTTTTTTATTTTTAGTTTTCAACATTCACTTCCATAAAATTTTGAATTTTAAATTTTCTCCCTCTCCCACTTCTTCCCTCCTCACCCTCCCCCCCCGATGGCATACAATCTGATATAGGTTCTACATATACATTCATGTTAAGCATATTTTCCCATTAGTAATGATGTTTTGTTTTTGTTTTTGTTTTGTTTTGTTTTGTTTGGGGTGGGTTAGGCAATGGGGTTGAGTGACTTGCCCAGGGTCACACACCTAGTAAGTGTTATGTGTCTGAGGTCAGATTTGAACTCAGGTCCTCCTGAATCCAGGGCTGGTCCTCAATCCACTGCACCACCTAGCTGCCCCTTATTAGTCATGATGTAAAGAACAATTAGAACTAATGGGAAAAATCACGACAATGAAGCAATAAAAGAAAACAACAAAAAAGAAGGAGAGCAAATAGTATGCTTCCATCTACAGTTAGACTATTTCTTTCTCTGGATGTAGATAACAATTTCCATTATGAATCTTTTGGAGTTGTCTTCAATTCTTGCATTTCTGTGAAGAGCCAATTCTGTCAAAGTCAGTCATCCCATAATGTGGCTGGTACTGTGTACAATGTTCTCCTGGTTCTGCTCATTTCACTCTGCATCAGTTCATGCAAATCTTTCCAAGTTTTTTTTTTGAAGTCTGCCTGCTCATCATTTCTTATAGCACAATAGTATTCCATTACATTCATATACCACAACTTGTTCAGCCATTCCCCAATTGATGGGCATCCCCTCAATTTCCAATTCTTGGCCACCACAAAAAGAGCTTCTATAAATAGTTTTGCACATGTGAGTCCTTTTCCTGTTTTTATGACCTTTATGAGATACAGACCTACTAGTGTTATTGCTGCGTCAAAAGATATGCACAATTTTATAACCCTTGCTCTCCAAAATGGTTGGATCATTTCATAACTTCAGCAACAATGTATTAGTGTTCCAATTTTCCCACATCTTCTCCAACATTTATCATTATCCTGTTTTGTCATGTTGGCCAATCTGATGTGGTACCTCAGAGTCATTTTGAGTTGCGTTTCTCTAACCGATAATGATTTAGAACATTTTTTCATATGACTATAGATAGCTTTAATTTTTTCTTCTGAGAACTGCCTGTTCATGTCCTTTGACCATTTGTCAATTGGGAATGACTTGTACATACCTGTGTTTAAAAAAACTATAATTTACTCAATGTTATCAATACATCCAAAATGACCTCTTTAGCAAACTAATTTTTTTTGGTGAGATTTTTTCCTTTTTTTGTTATTAGAATTTCATTCTTGATACTTTTCTATTCCTCTTACTCTGTTTTCCTTGAAAATCTTTATCATGTCATCCTACTTCTCCTTTCTCAAAATTGTTTGAATTTGCTCAACAAAAATATAGTGTCAAATTATAGCTAGTTTTCACCACCTTCTCTATCACAAATTTTAGGATAAAATCTGCTTCACTCCTATATTTCCATTATTTCTATCTCAATAGCTGGTTCTGCTTTGTGGATGACTATCAAGTTCAAAAGAATAGCTCACTTCACCTATTTGTCCATTTTTAAGGATGAAATTATAATTAAGGCAAGGAAAAATCCAACAGCTTCTCTGTTATTGTCAGAGGGAGAACAGCACAAATACAATATATACCTCCAATCATTACTATATCATTCCCTTTTTACAGGCTTACAGTTTATTTCCTGAACTCTTCATCTGTAGTCTTCATCTTCCCAAATTGTCCATCGTATACCTTCATTTTGATATATATTAAATCCATTCCTCCATTTTTCTGATGTTTACTTAAACATTCTTCAGTATGATTACCTCTTCTGGTTACTGAATTTTATAGCATGAATATACCTTCTAAATATACAGGATTTCCCCTAAAGTCTAAAGCTTTAATAGCTTAATAGCTAAAGACTTCCAAAAGGAGGAATCCACTACCTCCTGAGAAAGTCCATTTAATCTTCTACCATTTTGTTCCTGGTTTCCTCGCTGGGGCCAAGCAATATTATCCAAATACTTCTTCCTCATGACTTTCCATCAAATACTTAGATAATGACAATTATTCTACTTTCTTTGAATCTTCTTTTTTTTTCCCTCCAGACTAAACATTTTCAGTTCCTTCAAATGATTATCATATGATATGGATTAAAGATCCCCCACCATACTGGTTGTTCTAAGAAAACCTTCCTACTAATCAATGTATTTCTGAAATTGCAACCCTCAGTACAAAACATAATACTCCAGATGTGGTTCAAGGGAGAATTAGCCTTGGAATGGAGAATTGTGCCACAGAAAATATTCTAGGAGAAATGGGACAGGTATAAGGAAAGCCTGTAGTAATGTAGTTATAATTTGCCTTGCCTGTTACTAGGCTACAATTTGCTCATCTTTAAAATGAGGGGACTGGGTTCAATTATCTCTTCCAATTTTAAGTCCTATGTTATATCATAGACCCTTCAAATGTGAAGTAATTGAAGGTGATTTAAAATATTTAACTGAAGAAGTACAGCCAAGATAGTGGAAAGAAGCCAGGAAGTTGCCAAAGCTCTCCCCAGTTTCCCTTTGAAACAATGTCAAATCAAGCCTCTAAATGGATTCTGTAGTGACAGAATCCACAAAAAGATAAGGTGAAACAATTTTCCAGTTTAAGATTAACTTAGGACTTCAGGAAAGGACTGTCTCCTTGGCTAAAACGGGAACACAGCCTAGTGCAGACAGTGTCTGGGCAAGGCAGTGGGAGGCTGTTAACCACAGCACAGATCAACAGCAGAAGCCCCTTGATCCTGGTTCAGCAGGCCAGTGGCATAGCAGGCCAGCTGCGAGGCTTCTAGCCCCAGCACAGAAGGCAAATTCACAGGTTCAGGAACTAGGTAACAACAGGTGTGACCAGACCAGGCCACCCCAGCAAAGTGAGCAAGTTGCCAGCATCTAAGGCCCTGGGGCACAAAGCCAGTGACCAGGCCTCTGGTCCTCAGGACAAGAAGCTTGGGACAGTGCCCCTGTGCCCCAGGAGCAGAGCTCAACTTTAAAAACCACAAAATAGGCAAAAACACAAGCAAGAAGAACAAAAGGATGTTGACCATAGATAGCTTCTATGGTGACAGGGCAGATCAAAACACAAATTCAGAAGAGTACAACAATGCCATGATGCCTACATGCAAAACCTCAAAGGGGAATATTAATTGATCTCAAGCCCAAAAAGACTTCTTGGAAGAGCTCAAAAAGGATTATAAAAGTCAATTAAGAGAGGTAGAAGAAAAATTGGGAGAAGAAATAAGAGATATGCAAGAGAATCAATAGCTTGGAAAAGGAAGGAAAAAAAAAGTGACCAAAAAAAATTCCTTAAAAAATACATATGGCCAAATGGAAAAAAAAACCCACTGAAGAAAATGACTCCTAAAAAATTAGAATTGGCCAAATGGAAAAGGAGATACAAAAGGTAACTGAAAAAAAAATTCCTTAAAAATTAGATTTGGCAAGTGGAAACTAATGAGTCTTTAAGATATCAAGAATCAGTCAAACAAAATCAAAAGAATGAGAAAATAGAAGAAAATGTAAAATTCCTCATTGGAAACACAACTGACCGGGAAAATAGATCCAGGAGAGGTAATTTAAGAATTATTGGAGTATCTGACAGCCATGATAAAAAACAACAAAAAAAAAAGAATGTGGACAGCATCTTTTAAGAAATCATCAAGGAAAACTGCCCTGATATCCTAGAATCAGAGGGTAAAATAGTCATTGAAAGAATCCACCAATCACTTTCTGAAAGAGATCCCAAAATGAAAATTCAAAGGAATTATGTAACCAAATTCTAGAATTATCAGGTCAAGGAGAAACTACTGTAAGCAGCCAGAAAGAAACAATTCAAATATTGTGGAGCTTTAGTCATGATTACTCAGGATTTAACAGCTTCTATATTAATGGATCAGACAGCATAGAATGTAGTATTCTGGAAGGCAAAGGAGTTTGGGTTACAACCAAGAATGAACTACCCAGCAAAACAGAACATAAGCTTTCAGGGGAAAAGATGAACATTCAATGAAATAGGGGACTTTCAGTCATTCCTGATGAAAAGACCAGAGCTGAACAGAAAATTTAATCTTCAAATACAAGACTGAAGAGAATTATAAAAAAAGTAAACAGGAAAGAAAGGGAAAAATGATATCCAATAAGGTTAAACTGTTTACATCCCTACATGGGAAGATGATACTTGTAACTCTTGAGAGTTATATCTTTCTTGGGGCAGTTAGAAAATGTATACATAGACAGAGGGCATGAGTATAAGTTGATTTTGATGTGATGTATTAAAAATTAAGGGCTTAAAAAAGATTTCACTGGGAGAAGAGGAAAGGGGAGGCCAAACAGGGTAAATTACATCACATGAAGAGGTACAAAAGACCTATTACAGTAGAGGGAAAGAAGGGAGGGGGTGAGCATTGTTGGAATTTTACTTTCATTGGATTTGGCTTAAAGAGGGAATACCACACTCAGTTTGGTATAGAACTTTATCTTACCCTATAGAGAAGTAGGAGGAAAAAGGAGAAAGAAAAGGGAGGGGAGGTTGATAGAACAGAGGGCAGATTGAGGGAGGTCTAGGCCAGAAGCAAAACACTGGTGAGGGGGGGACAGGGTAAAAGGAGAGAGAAAAGTACAAATGGGGGTGGAAATAGTGTGGAGGGAAATACAGAGTTATTAATCATAACTGTGAATGTGAGTGGGATGAACTCTCCCATAAAATGGAAGCAGATAGCAGAGTGGATTAAGAACCATAATGCTATAATTTGTTGTTTACAAGAAACATATTTGAAGCAGAGAGATACAAACAGAATAAAAATAAAAGGCTGTAACAGAATATATTATGCTTCAATTGAAGTAAAAAAGAAAAAGCAACAGTAGCAATCCTGATATCAGACAATGCAAAAGCAAATATAGACCTAATTAAAAGATATAAGGAAGGAAATTACATCTTAATAAAAGGTACCATAAACAATAAAGTAATATCAATACTAAATATATATTCACCAAGTGATATAGCATCCAGATTCTTAGAGAAGTTAAGCAAGTTACAGGAAGAAATAGCAAAACTATACTAATGGGAGACTTCAAATTCCCCCTCTCTGAACTAGGTAAATCTAACCACAAAATAAACAAGAAAGAAGTTAAGAAGGTGAATAGAATTTTAGGAAAGTTAGATATGGTAGACCTGTAGAGAAAATTGAGAGGGGATAGAAATAAATATACTTTTTTCTCGGTGGTACATGGCTCATACACAAAAAATGACCATGCACTAGGGCATAAAACCTTATAATCCAATGTAGAAAGGTATAAATATTAAATGTATCCTTTTCAGGTTATAATGCAATAAAAATTATATGTAAAATAGGACCATAGAAAGATAGACTAAAAAAGTAATTGGAAATTAAATAATCTAATCCTAAAGAAATAATAAAGAATAATAAAGAAATAAAGAAATCATAGAAACAATCAGTAATTTCATCAAAGAGAATAACACTAATGAGACAACTTGTCAAAATTTATTGGATGCAGCCAAAGCAGTTCTTAGGGGAAATTTTATATCTCTAAATGCTTACATGAATGAAATAGAGAAAGTGGAGATCAATGAATTGGGCATGCAACTGAAAAAGCTAAAAAAAAAAAAAGAACAAATAAAAATTAAATACCAAATTAGAAATTCTGAAAATCAAGGGAGAGATTAAAAAGAAATGAAAGCAAGAAAATTATTGAACTAAAAAATGAAACTAAGAGCTGGTTTTATGTAAAAAAAAAAACAATAGAATAGACAATCCTTTGGTTAATTGATTAAAAAAAAAGAAAGAAGAAAACCAAATTACCAGTGTCAAAAATGAAAGGGGTGAATTCACCACCAATGAAGAGGAAATTAAAGTAATAATTAGGACCAATTTGGCCCAAATGTATGCCAATAAATATGATAATTGAGTGAAATGGATGAACATTTACAAAAATATAAATTGCCCAGATTAACAGAAGAGGAAATAAAATACTTAAATAGCCTAACTTTAGAAAAAAAGAATTTGAACAAGCCACCAATGAACTTCCCAAAGAAAAAAATCTCCATGGCCAGATAGATTTACAAGTGAATTCTACCAAACATTTGAAGAACAATTAATTCCAATACTATATAAACTATTTGGGAAAATAGACAAAGAATGTGTCTTCCCAAATTCTTTTTATATCATAATTTTTATTTGGATACCTAAACCAGGAAAAGCCTGAACAGAGAAAGGAAATTATAGAACAATTTCCCTAATGAATATTGATGCAAAAATTTTAAATAAAGTATTAAGAAATTACAAAAATTTATCATGAGGATAATACACTATGACCAGGGAGGATTTATACCAGGAATTTAGGGTTGGGTTTAATATTAGGAAAACTATCTGCATAATTGATCACATCAATAACAAAACTAATAGACATGATATGATAATCTCAATAGATGCAGAAAAAAGCTTTTGATAAAATAAAGTATATAGTTCTATTAAAAACACTATAAAGCATAGAAATAAGTGGAGTTTTCCTTAAAAATACAAGTAGTATCTATCTAAAACTAACATTGAGCATTATATGTAATGGGGATAAAGTATAAAGCTTTCCCAATAAGATCAGTGGTGAAGTAAGGATGGCCATTATCACCACTGTTACTCAATATTGTACTAGAAATGTTATCTTTAGTAATAAGAGAAGAAAAAGAAATTGAAAAATTGGAATAGGCAACGAGGAAACTAAACTATCACTTTTTGCAGATGATATGATGTTGTACTTAGAGAATCCTAGAGAATCAACTAAAAACCATTTGAAATAATTAGCAACTTTAGCAAAGTTGTAGGATTTAAAATAAATCCACATAAATCATCAACATTTCTACTTACTACTAATAAAGCCTAGCAGCAAGAGATAGAAAGAGAAATTCTATTCAAAATAACTGTAGACAATATAAAATATTTGGGAGTCTACCTGCTGAGGCAAACCCAGGAACTATATGAACACAATTACAAAACACTTTTCATACAAATAAGGTCAGATTTAAACAACTGGTAAAATATTAATTGCTATGGGTAGGCTGATTGATAATAAAAATGATAATTCTACCTAAATTAATTTACTTATTCAATGCTATACCGATCAAACTACCAAAAATTTTATAGAGCTAGCAAGAATCATAAAATTCATCTGGAAAAACAAAACATCAAGAATATCAAGAGAATTAATGAAAAAAATGTAAAGAAAGGTAGCCTAGTCATACCAGATCTAAAACTATATTATAAAATGTTAATCATCAAAACTGGCTAAGAAATAGAGTGGTGGATCAGTGGAATAGGTTAGGTGCAGAAGACACAGTAATCAATGACTAGAGTAATCTACTGTTTGATAAATCCAAAGACTCCTGCTTCTGGGATAAGAACTCACTATTTGAAAAAAAAACTGCTAGGAAAACTGGAAAATAGCATGGCAGAAACTAGTTATAGACCAACATCTCACACCCTATATGAAAATGAGGTCAAAATGGGTATAGTATTTAGACATAAAGGGTAATAATATAAGTAAATTAGGAGAACAATGAATACTTTACTTGTCAGATCTATGGAGAAGGGAAGAATGTATGACCAAACAAGAGATAGGAGAACATTGTGAAAGGCAAAATGAATAATTTTGATTACATTAAATTAAAAAGTTTTTCCACAAACAAAGCCAATACAATCAAGATTAGAAGGAAAGCAGAAAGCTGGGTAACAATTTTTACCACTAGTGTTTCTGATAAAGGCATCATTTAGAGAACTGAGTCAAATTTATAAGAATATCAATCATTCTCCAATTGATAAGTGGTCAAAGGATTTGAACAGGCAGTTTTTAGATAATGAAATTAAAGCTATCTATAGTAATATGAAAAATGCCCTAAATCATTATTGGTTAGAGAAATACAAATTAAAACAACTCTGATGTACCACCTCACACCTATCAGATTGGCTAATATGACAGAAAAGGAAAATGATCAGTGATGGAGAAGATGTAGGAAAATTGGGACACTGATGCATTGTTGGTAGAGTTGTGCCCTGATCCAACCATTCTGGAGAGCAATTTGAAACTGTGCTCAAAAGCTGAAAGTGACAGTGAGAAAAATACAGTAACATACGATATACAAAGACAATTCCAAAAGACTCATGATGGAAAATGATATCCATATACAGAGAAAGAATTGTTGAATCTGAATGTGGATCAAAGCATCCTATTTTCACCTTTATTTTTTTTTCTTTCTCATGGTTTTTCCCTTTTGTTCTGATTCTTCTTTTACACCATGACTAATGTGAAGATGTGTTTACTCTGATTGTTCATGCATAACCTATATCAGATTACTTGCTATCTTGGGGAGGGAGGAGGAGGAGGAGGGATGGAGGGAGAAAAAAATTGGCAGTCAAAATCTTATAAAATTTAATGTTACAAAAAAGAAAAAGAATAAATATCTATATGAAAGTTAATCTTTGTAAGCTCAAGGCAAATTATTTGTTAATCATCTGATATCTGATCAAACATATAGGTAAAATCATATCACAAGTCTATACTTCATTGGATATGTAATCTCTTCTATGTCAATACTTTATTAGCTGGTATAGATTTCATTTTTTCATTCCTTCTCCTCCTGTATAACTCTTGTCCATATCTTTCCATAAATCCTTCATAGTGTACTCACCCAAGGCACTGGAGCCCTTATTGTGGTCCTTTTCACGAGACAATATATTGATTGTATAAAAAACTCAAACAACACTAACTTTCCTCATAGGATGAATAATATAAGGGGAAAATAGGAGAACTTTTTGCTCATGGCAACAGGCTAATCAATAGCAGGTTATTGTTGTTTCCCAGCTACACTGCCTTCAGCTGAGAGGTGTAGGGTTGAGGGAGGATGAAGAGATTGTAGTTTGAACCATTCAGGACTTATTCTTTGTGCACAGCAGATCATTAATCAAGGACATGTCCCTTCTTTTGCTTTGTTTTATTTATTCTACTCTATGATAGCTTCTTATCTCTTGAATCTCATACAGTCCTCTTTAGGTCAGAATCCATCACTCTAAACTCAGATCACATGGAATACATATTTTACTATCACTATTACTAAGCTAGTTAAAGAAAACTGTGTTTTAGAAACTTTTATCCTATGGTGGACAATTAAAAACAATCACAAAAGACCTGTACTTTTTTCTTAAATGCCATTTTGAAAAATATGAAGGAATTTATTAGGTGAAATACCACATGATCTCTGAATGATCTAATGTGGGGATATATCACTCTAACTTAAATCTAAATTCTATGAATCATAGTGCATTGCATATAGCAAGTGCTTACTAAAGTTTATTGAATATAGACAAACAAGACTGAGCATCATTGTGTAATGGAAAGGATACTTGATTTCAAGTTAGAGGATTTGAGCTCAGATGTTGTCTCAATCTTAGTGACATTGGGTCTTAGTTTCCTTAACTATGCAATGGGTAGATAGACTAAATGAATAGTAAGGTCCTTTTCAGGTATAAATAAATGATGCTATAATAAGTTATGAGATAGACTTAATAGGGACAAACAGATAGCAAGTGGAAGTGTTTCAGAAAATTTGAAAATGGAGTGACAATTTTCAGGGAAAATTCCTGGAGAAGATAGTGTCAGGGCTGGACCTCAAAGGAACATTGTAACTTGCAGATTTGTGATGAGAGCTTATTTCCAGTATGGGAGATGATATCTATAAATATATTAACACAAGCGAGTATATGGCAGAAATGGGGAATAATTGTAAATCTAATTTGGGTGAAATATAGAGTGCAAAAGTAGCAATCCCTCTATTCTACTTCCCTAACTTGCACTCACTCTCCAGGTTGGTGTCTAGACAGAAACTAGTACCCACAAGTTATGCCTAAAACTACATAGATCATGAGTTCCTATTGATGAGCTTCCCTTTAACAGCTAGCCAGTTGACACAATTAGCTCAAAGATAGCTTAGGAATAGCAGCTGTAAAACATTCCCTCCCCAACATAAACCTGGAGCATATTCTCACACAAATACATGAAACATCCATGAGAAACTTAGAAATTTAGAGGACAATGGTGGTGAGGCATATATGTAGGAAATTCTTGAGGGCAAGACAAGTTAAAGCTACATTACTATAGGCTCTCCCTACTCCTGCCATTTCTCACATCTTAGAGTATTTTCTGTGGCACACCTCTCCATTTCCAAGAGTAGTTTTCCCTTAAATAAGTCATCAGCTCTCTGTTGCAGGAGTTACACTATTTGAAACTACATCTTACTCTAAAACTCTTGGATAGGATGGCTTCTGCTGGCCGAGTAGCTCCATTTCAAAATGACATGGCCAGTGGGCTGGGATTGGGGACAGTGGTGAGGCAGAGAAAATCACCTCACATATGTTCTCCTCTGATACAGGTACAGGTGGCCCACAAATTTTTTTTTCTGTCCTGGACTATCTTCTGCTTGGACTGACTTGAAATGACCAACACTGCTACTGTTTAACTGTCTTTTAAGGACCACTAAGGGGCATAAGCAATCTTTTTTTTTTCCCAGTCAAGGTCCCCCTTTTACTTTTACAAAGGATAAACTTATTCATACTGAGTAAAAAGATCATTGGATATGGCTGCATCTATATACTGAAGCTCCTTTTTCATCTCCTTTATGTTCAGTGCATACATTCTGGTCTCTAGATGAGGGAAGTTTGAGAGGGAAAACTGATCAAAGTAGGACCAATGTAAAAACAAACATACAACAAAAGGATGGGGAACTGGGAAGTTAGTTTGGAATCAGATTATGCAGGATAAAAAGTGTAGATTTTCTTCTGTATTTCACTCAATTCAAATTAGTCTGCAACTAAGCAGTTTTATACAGATAGCTAAAAAAATATTCTGAAGATATAGAGAAAAACCACTAACCAATCCAGAAAAAACAAAAATGAAAACAAAAATGTATTCCTGACCCTAGATCAGAAACAACTGGTAAATATCACTAGTAAATATTATAAGGTAACACTCCTCTGTCTGTGTCTATGCAAACAAAAGGTTTGTATTCTAAATTCTAATGTTTTTTTTTGTGAGTCCTACTGAGAACTTTTCATGAAAATAATTAATAATTAAAATTTAAAGATTAAGTAAGACTTTATTATGATTCTTGTATTTTTGTTACGTTATTTCCATTTCCATTGCATTACATTCCACATATTATTTCCATTTTAAAGAAAGTACATTGAAATCAGCCTTGCAGAGAAAGCATTTTTTCACATTAAAATAATAACTCAGAAATCAATAATCATTTAAAACCAACTGACATCTTGAATTTAGTATCTGTCTGATTTCATCTTTGTATCCTCTTACCTTGAATAGGCACTTTAAAATGTTAAATTGAAATAGTAAAACTACTTCTTCTTTTTAAATTCACAAAATAAATGAGTAGCAATCCCTACATGTTTTCCATAAGGAAGGATCTATCAGATATAAAGCAAATATTACATCCCCATGTAATCAATGAATCTAAGAATTTTTAGAAGGCAAGATGATTGTTTTAACAAAATTCACTAAAGTGAAATCCAATAAATATTCATGCTTATCTGACAAAGCTAATATTATCAAGGTCATGAAACCTATTTTCATCATAGCTAGATACTCTCATCCCTATATAGACTTCAGAATACAGACGTAAATTTGAATTTTAAAAACATAGATTACCCATAGACATTTAAATGTTCAACATGAAAAACATGACTTTTTACTTAAACAAGGTTAATATTTAAATGGAAAAAATTCTCAATCAATTCAACAAATACTTATTAACTGTTTACTGTGTGAAAGATACTTGATGACATGAAGACTGCATAGTTTCTGTGACCTGACTTTGTTGTGTCAGTTGTTAGAATATTTTATAGTACAGCTGTTGATTTTCAGTAGATAATGGATTGAAACTCCTTTTAATAGCATAGTTTACTGAAGCATGCTAGTACAATGTAACCTCAAGGTACTTTTCATAAATGTTGTGGAAATTCTCTTGTAGAATAGCAGTAAGGCAATTTACTCCCAGGATACCAGGCTAGAGATCTGAGTTTACATAGCAGCATACTTTGTGTTATTTTCATCATATCTGGAGTTATAGATGGTTGTCTGTAACTAGCTTTGTATCATATTTGTAAAATATATAAGCCATTTGCCATATACATTATTGATTTTCAATGAATGGAGATTAAGTATATCATATTATAAATACCATATAATATCAAATATTCTTTTTTTCCCTCATATGTTTTGTGAGTATGCATGAACATGTATGTATAGTGGTTGTCTCTAAATCTGTCATATACACATTTCTGTGGGTTGGAATCTACCTAAGCAAATGGTATTCCTTACAAGTTCTGTATGTCCTCTTTTAAATACCACTTTCAACAGGTTCAGGACAAGTACACTTCATAAATCAATTTACTAAAGTGGAGATGCACACTGCATTCCTAAGAGCCTTAGGAGAATTGCTCAATTGTCCATAAATCACAGAAGGAATATAGATATTGATATTCAAATACAGTTATAAAATTTAACTAGTAAATTTTAATAACCAAATTATTATATTTGGCAAGTTGTAGTTTTCTTTTGCCATTTAAACATGCCTCTTTAACCAATAAACCAACACACATTTCTTTCCCAGGCACTGTTTTAGACTTTTAACTAGAGGCATAGATATTATCTTTCCAATTTTGACTACTACAGAAATTCTATGATGTAACTAGAATTCTGCAATAATATTATTGTGTTTCCTATTGAAAATATTCTAAAGATTAATGGAATATTTCCTGAAACACTTTTTAATTCTCAAAATCATTTGAGTTGTATATTGAAGGTATGACATTGATTTAGCAGGTGCATAGTTAAAATAATTCTTTTCATATTACTTTAAATGTATTTGAATAAAAAAAGTTACTGAAGATTGATTATAAAAGAAAGAAATTATTAAGTGAGCTGTATTTTCAAAGTTTTGTTTCCTTTTTGGGACATTCTGATATTATCAGAGTGGCATGTGAGGGACAACTGGTGCTGTTTTGGACTTTAACAAGGATATCTTAATTACCTATTGCCATTAGAAGCTTGGCCAACTGATGTCCAATTATATGCCAATAAATATGGCAATTCAAATGAACTGGATGAATATCTACAAAAATATAAATGACATAGATTAACAGAAGTAGAAATCAAATGCTTAAATAACCCAATCTCAGAAAAAAAAACTGAACAAAACATCAGTGAACTTCCAAAGGAAAAATCCTCAGGGCCAGATGGATTCATAAACAAATTCTATCAAACATTTAAAGAATAATTAAACCTAATACTATATAAACTATTTGGAAAAATAGGAAGAGTCCTACCAAATTCCTTTTATGACATAAATCTTGTACTGATACCTAAAGCAGGAAGATCCAAAACAGAAATAAAATTATAGACCATTTTCTCTAATGAATATTGATACAAAAATTTAAATAAAATAATAGCTAAGAGATTGCAGCAATGTATCACAAAGATCATACATTATGACTAGGTAGAATTTATATGAGGAATGCAGGGCTGGCTCAATGTTAGGAAAACTATCAGCATAATTGACTATATAATAACACAACCAACAGAAATCATATGATTATTTCAACAGATGCAGAAAAAGCCTTTAACCAAATACAGCACCCATTCTTATTAAAAACACTAGAGAGTATAGGAATAAATGGGACTTACCTTAAAATGATAAGTAACATTTATTCAAAACCATCAGCAAGCATTAACTTTGATGGGGATAAGCTAAAAGTCTTTCCAATACAATCAGGGGTGAAGCAAGGATCCCCATTATCACCCCTATTATTCAATATTGTGTTAGAAATGTTAACTATAGCAATAAGAGAAAGAAAGAAATTGAAAGAATTAGAATAGGCAATGAAGAAACAAAACTACTCCTCATTGCAGATGATATGATGTTATACCTAAAGAATAATAGACAATTAACTAAAAACCTACTTGAAATTATTAATAACTTCAGCAAAGTTGCAGGATGTAAGATAAACCCATACAAATTATCAGCATTTATTTATATGACCAACAAAGCCCAACTGTAAGAGATAGAAAGAGAAATTTCCTTTAAAAATAACAGTAGACAATACAAAATACTTGGGAGTTTATCTGCCAAGACAAACTCAAGAACTATATGAACACAATCACAAAACACTTTTCACACAAATAAATATAAACAATAAACAATACAAACAGATGTAAGCAATTGGAAAATATTAATTGCCCACAGATAGGCTGACCCAATATAATAAAAATAACAATTCTACTTAAATTAATCTATCTATTCCATGTCATACCAATCAAACTATCAAAAATTATTTTGTAGAGCTAGAAAAATAATAACAAAATTCATCAGGAAGAACAAAAGCTCAAAGATATCAAGGGAATCAATGAAAAAAATGTGAAAGAAGGGAGCCTCAAACTATATTATAAAGCAGTAATTATTATGAAGCAGTAATCTGGTACCAACTAAGAAAGAGAGTGGTGGATCAATGGAATTGATTAGATATAAATTACATTATAGTAAATGACCATAGTAATCTGGTATATGATAAACATGACTATCCAAAGTTTTGGAACAAAAATCATTATTTAGCAAAAAAAAAAACTGTTGGGAAAATTGGAAAACAGTATGACAGAAACTAAGTGTACACAAACATTTCACATTGTACACCAAAATAAGGTCGAAATAGGTACATGATTTGCACACGAAGGGTGATAACATAAGCAAATTTGGAACAGTTTTTTCTGTCAGATCTATGAATAAGGGAAGAATATATGACAAAACAAGAGATAGCATTAAAAATATAAAAGACATAATGTAAATATATAAAATTAAAATGTTTTTGCACAAAAAATGCAAACAACATTATAAGGATAGCAGAAAACTGGGGAAAAATGTTTTGCAATAAATATCTCTGATAAAGGCCTCATTTCTCAAATGTATAGACAACTGAGTCTAATTTATGAAAAACACAAGTTATTTTCCAATTCATAAATTGTCAAAGGATATGAACAGGCAGTTTTCAGACAAACAAAAATCAAAACTATCTCTAGTCATATGAAAAAAATGCTCTAGGGGGCAGCTAGATGGTGCAGTAGTTGGAGCACCAGCCCTGAAGTCAGGGGGACCTGAGTTCAAATCCAGTCTCAGACCAAACACTTGACACTTACTAGCTGTGTGACCCTGGGCAAGTCACTTAACCCCAATTGCCTAAAAATAAAATGCTGTAACTCACTTTTGATTAGAGAAATGCAAAATAAAACAACTCTGAGGTATTGCCCCATACCAATCTGTTATGTTTAACATAACAGAAAAGGAACATGATAATTTTGGGAGGTAATGTGGGAAAACTGGAAAATAAATGTGTTATTGGTGGAGGTGTGAACTGATCTAACCATTCTAGAGAGCAATTTGGAACTATATCCAATGGGCTATAAAACCATGCATAACCTTTGATCCTGCAATATCACTGTTAGGTCTATATCCCAAAGACATAAAAGAAGCAGGGGTGCAGGGAAAGCACCTATATATACAAAAATATTTATACCAGCTTTTCTGTGCTGACTGAGAATTGAAAATTGAGGGGAAACCCATCAGTTGGGGAATTTATAAACAATCTGTGGTATATGATTGTAATGGAATATTATTGTTCTGTGGGAAATGACAAGCAGTATGATTTCAGAAAACCTGGAAAGATTTACATGACCTGATGCAGAGTGAAGTGAACAGAACCAGGAGAATTTTGTACACAGTAACAGCAATACTGTTTGATAAACAAAGTGAATAACTTACCTATTTTGAGCAATATAATGATCTAAGACAATCCAAAAGGACTAATGCTGAAGAATACTATCTGTCTCCAGAGCAAGAATTGATAGTTTGAATAAAGATTAAAGCATACCATTTTTCATTTTCTTTCTTTCATTCTTTTTTCTTCTATTTGAGTCTTCTTGTACAAAATGACTAATATGGAAATTTTTTACATGATTTCATATATATAATCTATATCTGGTTGCCTACCTTCTCAGGAATGGAGAAGGGGAGGAAGGGAGGGAGGGTGGGATAGAATTTGAAACTTAAAACTTCTAAAAAACATTAAAAAATGTTTTAACTTATAAGTGGGTTAAAATTATTTTTTTTAAAAAAAGATCTCATCTAAGTGAGTGAATTAACATCTTGGGAATTTGTATGAGGTGTTATTGTTGTTGTTTTTAATAGTAATCTGTTTCCAGAGGTTCCATGGGATCAAAACAATTTTCATAAAAATACTAAGGCATTGTTTGCTGTTATTTAATATCACTTTTTTTGAACTACAAATCTATGTGATGCCAGATTTTCTTTATATAATTAAATGAAAACATGTCAGAAAAGATTGAGTATAAGAGCTGATGAAAGGATCTGCCTCTCTTTTATTAAGCCAAACATTAAACATATTTGCAAAAATATGTAAAACAATGTCACACTTCTCACTATTTTTTGTTTTGTTAAATATAATTATTTTCTAAAATATATTACTTATATTCTATGTAATTGGCTTATTAGTATTTTAA
Organism: Vombatus ursinus; assembly: GCF_900497805.2. Classification (NCBI taxonomy): domain Eukaryota; kingdom Metazoa; phylum Chordata; class Mammalia; order Diprotodontia; family Vombatidae; genus Vombatus; species Vombatus ursinus. The sequence continues at coordinate 10,373,041 of NW_020949351.1, forward strand.
ATGAATTAAATTAAAAACCTATTTTTAATTTCTAATATTATAAATACTGACAGGATGCAAATAAAAAGTATTGGGGTATTCAACAATTATAATAGTGTAAAGGAATTCTGAGATCAAAATGTTGAGATCTCTTGTTCTATATAATACTATCTTTAAAATTGAGACACAAAGGATAATGGCAAAATGGCAGTTGTAGATGATATTCCTTCTTGAAACTTATAGTTTTCAAGCTAAAAGAGAGTATAGGGAGTTCATTCACTTCATTTGGAAGATGAGAAGCTTGAATCACAGAGAGTTAAAGCAATTTATCCAAAGTCACTTGCCTGGTTTATGGCTAGAAGGTGGATCTCTTTTTTCCCTTTATAGCATGATCTCTCAGCATATAAATGTAACAGTTATAGTTATGAAAATTCCTCACATTTATATAGAAGTTGGGCTGTCTGCCTGATCTTATTTTTATGTCTTTCTCTAGTTAACTCTAGCCTCTTTGCTTTTGAGGCAAAATTAATATTTGTGGAAATATTCGGGCAATAAAACAACAGATTATATTAAAGTTTCTGAAGATTGACAGGCTCTGGGATGGGAAGTCAGGGAAAGAGGAAATATTGTCTTGGTACTTTACTCAGGCTTGGTATTCTGCTTGGAGATTCCTATAGAGCCATTCACCCTCCTTGATATTTCCCTTTTTGGTTTTCCCTCCTGATTATAATAATGATGATGATAATGGTAATAATAGCATTAATATACTGCTTTATGTCTGCAAAGCGATTTATAAATAAACATTAGCTTATTTTTCCTCATAATAATCATAGGAGATAGGTGTTATTATTATCCCAAAAATGAAGCAAGCAATGACTTGCCCAGGATCACACCATTAGTAGGTGTTTGAGGCTAGGTTTGAATTCAGATCTTCCTGAGTGCTTCTTGGATGTGTTGGAATGCCATATTTGCTCCTATTGAGTTAATGGGGTTCTAATTAGTTTGATAGATACCCTTAGGTGGCCAGCTTATCTAAACATGATTCTTGTGCAAAATCATTATAATTCAGAGAACTTTTCCACAATTAGTCCAAGGCTTATGACATGAGTAGATTAGACATCATATCACTTATTTCAAATGGAGTACCATTGAGGAAATCAATCACATTAACCTTACACAAATATTTATAGTTAGGATAACAATATATCTTTCTCTTCATTGAAACAGTCCCTTCATATTTACCAGGTTTCAAATCATACTAAAATTTCCCAGTCTTTTCACTTGTGGGTTCTAAGAACTGAAGCTAATAGTCCTTTCTTAAACCTTGACTTCTGTGAAGCTTTTGATACTTCTTTCTTGGTATTCTTCTTTCTATGTTTGCTCGACATTATTCTATACTTGTTCTCCTACCAATCTCCTTGAGTTTTCCTTCTCAGTCTCCTTTACTGTATCATTATCCAGGCCAAGCCCCATAAAAGTGGCTGTTCCTCAGGGTCCTGTTTTAGACTTTCTTCTCTTCTTTCTCTATACCATACCACTTGGTAATCTCATCAGTTCCCGCAGATTCAATTATGATTTCTCTACTGATGATTCAAAAATCAAGCTTTCCAGTCCTAACCTCTCTGCTGATCTTCAGATTCATATCTTGAACTGGATTCCCCTTAGCCATTTTAATTAACATATCTAAAACTGAATTAATTTTCTTTCTCACCAAATCCTCCCTTTTGACCTTCCTCTGTTACTGTTGAGAGCACCTCCATTCTTCCAGTCTTACAACCTCACAACCTATGTACCATCTTTGATTCCTCACATTCCCTCACTCTCCCACTCCTGCAATATCTAATCTGTTGTCAAGTGCTATCTCTTTTACCTTTGTACCATCTCCTATATATGCCTCCCTTTTTCTTTAACTGTCACTATCCTGGCTCAGACCCTCATCATCTCATGTCTGGACTATTGTGATAGTTTGCTGATTGGTTTCCCTGTTTCAAGTCTCTTCCCACTGGAGTCCATCCTTAATTCAGTTTCTAAAGGATAGGTCTGATCATGTTCCTTTCCCTACACTTCAACCTCACCTCCCACCCAATAAGTGGTTTTCTGTTGCCTGGAGGGTCAAATATAAAATCTTGTTTTTGGTATTTGAAGCCCTTCATAACCTTTCCCCTTTCTACTTTTCTAGTCTTCTTTGACCTTACTCACTCCTATATACTTGGGAACCCAGTGACACTGGCTTCTTTTCTGTTTCTTGCACAAGACACTCTATTTACAAACTTCTTGCATGTTTACCAGCTATTCCACATGTCTGGAATTCTCATTCTCATCTCTGCATCTTGGCTTCCCTAACTTCTTTTAACTCCTAGCTAAAAGTCCACATTCTACAAAAAAGCTTTTCCCATCACCCCATAGTTATTTTCACATTGTCTTTTAGACACTTTTCCCTTTATATAACCCCTGACTATAGCACAATGTCTAGCACATAATAGGTACTTAATAAATGTTTATTAGTTGATTGTGTGTGTGTGTATGTGTGTAGTATAAAATTCAGTAGAATTTGATGTCATTTTGAAAGATCAGAAAGATAGTGTGAAGAATATGAATGATTATTTTTTTCCTAGTAAGTAATGTATGCCATAGGCAGAACAGATAAGAGGTGATTATACCTGATAATAGCTAATATTTACTTAGCATTACATATGTGTACATGTATATATCTCACATTAACTGTGTGAGATAGATGCTAATATTATTTCCATTTTTATATGACAATACTGAGAGTGACACAGTTTAAGTGACTGGTGCTTTAAGTTTCTGAGAAAGGATTCAAAATCAGCCCTTTCTGAACTCCACGTCCACCACTCTATCCATTACACACCTAGTTAACAGTAGCTCTATTTAATAAAACCAAATATTTAAAAGTACATTTTATGTTGGAATTAGCAATAAGAAAAGAAAAAGAAATTGAAGGAATTAGAATAAGCAATTAGGAAACAAAACTGTCACTCTTTGCCAATGATATAATGGTATACTTAAAGAATCCTGGAGAATCAACTGAAAAACTATTTGAAAAATTTAAAAACTTTGGCAAAGTTTCAGGATATAAAATAAACCCATGTAAATCATCAGCATTTCCATGTATTACAAGCAAAGCCCAGCAGCAAGAGATAGAAAGAGAAATTCCATTTAAAATAACTGTATACAATACAAAATATTTGGGAGTCTACCTGACTAGACAAACACAGGAACTAAATGAACACAATGACAAAACACTTTTCACACAAATAAAGTCAGATCTAAACAATTGGAAAAAATATCAGTTGCTCATGGGTAGGCCTCCCTAATATAATAAAAATGGCAGTTCTACTTAACTTTATCTATTCAGTGCCATACCAATCAAACTATCAAAATTATTTTATAGAACTAAAAAAAAATAAAATTCATCCAGAAGAACAAAAGGTCGAAAATATCAAGCGAAGTAATGAAAAGGAATGCAAGGGAAGGTGACCTAACCATACCAGATCTTAAATTGTATTATTAAACAGCAATCATCAAAACTATTTGCTGCTGGCTAAGAAATAGAGTGGTGGATCAATAGAATAGGTTAAGTATACAAAACACAATACTCAATGACTATAACAATCAACTGTTTGATAAATCCAAAGACTCCAGCTTCTGGGATAAGAACTCATGATTTGACAAATACTCCTGGGAAAACTGGAAAATATAATGGTAGAAACTAGGCATAAAACAACATCTTATTCTGTATACCAAGATAAAGTCAAAATGGATACATGATCTAGATATAAAGGCTGATATTCTAAGCATACTGGGAGAGCAAGGAATAGTTTACAGGTCAGATCTATGGAAAAGGGAAGAATTTATGACCAAACAAGAGATTGAGACCATTATAAAATGCAAAATAGATAATTTTGATTACATTAAATTAAAAAGTTTTTGCACAAACAAAACCAATACAACCAATATTCAAAGGAAAGCAAAAAGTTTGGAAACAAATTTTTTTACAGATGGTATTTCTGATAAAGGCCTCATTTCTAAAACATATAGAGAACTGAGCCAAATTTATAAGACCACAAGCCCATTCCCCAATTGATAAATGGCCAAAGGATTTGAACAGGCAGTTTTTAGAGGAAGAAACTAAAGCTATCTATAGTCATTTGAAAAAATGCTCTAAATCACTATTGATCAGAGAAATGCAAATTAAAACAACTCTGGGGTAGCACCAAATAAATTGGCTAATACAACAGGAAAGGAAAATGATAAGTGTTGGAGAAGATGTGAGAAAATTTGGACATTAATCCATTGTTGGTGAAGTTGTGGCCTGATCCAACCATTCTGGAAGGCAATTTGGAACTATGCCCAAAGGGCTATAAAATTGTGCATACCCTTTGATCCAGCAATAGTACTACTAGGTATGTTTCACAAAGAAATCATAAAAAATGGATAAGGACCCACATGTACAAAAATATTTATAGTAGCTCTTTTTTGTGGTGTCTAAGAATTGGAAATTGAGGGGATGTCCATCAATTGGGGAATGCTTGAATAAGTTTGGTGTATAAATGTAATGGAATACTATTGTGCTATAAGAAATAATGAACAGGTGGATTTCAGAAAGAACCTGGAAAGACTTACATGAACTGATGCTAAGGAAAGTGAGAAGAACATAGCAACAGCAACAGTAGAGTTGTACATAGCAACAGCAACATTGTATAATGACCAACTATGATAGACTTAGCTCTATTCTGCAATACAATAATCCAACACAATTCCAAAAGACTTATGATGGAAAATGCTAACCACATTCAGAGAAAGAACTATGGAGTCTGAATGTAAATCGAAGAGTACTATTTTCAATTTTTTTCTTGTTTTTTTCTTTCTTGTGGTTTTTCCCTTTTGGTCAGATTCTTCTTTCACAACATGCAAATGTGGAAATATGTTTTATGTGATCATACATGTATAATGTATTGCTTATTTCTTAGGAGGTGAGGAAGGGATGGTGGGAGAAAAAAATTGGAACTCAAAATTTTACAAAAATGAATGTTGAAAACTATCTTTATGTGAAATTGGAAAAAAATTCCATTAAGAAGAAAAAAGTACATTTGAGATAGCATGATTTATCTCCAGTTCAAACCCTACAATCCATTTTCTTCACTTGCCAAAATCCCACTTCAAAAAATACCAATTCAAGCCCCACATTCTTTATCAATGTCCCTCTCCCAACCAAATGTCACAGCTCTCAGCATTTGCTACTGTCTTTGCTCTTCTGATGCACTTGTCTGTGCCACCAATTTAATAGTTAATTTGTTGTAACCCTTTATTTTAACTTGTATTATTTTTCAATGTACATCCCCAGTAACCTTAGATGGACTATAAGACACTAAAAAGCAAGGGCTATGTGTGCTATTCATATAATTAACACCTAACATGTATATCATATATATATGTATATATATGTATATATATTATATATATATAATATATATATACACACACACATATATATAAAATACATACATATATGTGTATATACATATATATGGATATGTTTTATACTTTGGTTTCTGTGCGATAGTTGTCTGTTACGGAGATGCACAGACTATATGTGCATAATTTAGTAAGTGTAGGGTAGCTCCAAGAAAATAAAATCTTTGGGGAAATGTGTTTTCCTAGTTTGATGTCAATAGACGGAACCAAAGCAACAAAGCAAGATGTTATTAATATAGCAATATCCATTGCAAACAAACAGAGACTTGAGTTCCCAAGATGACCTGGAATGGAAACCCATGTTTTCTTTCTCAATGAGTTCTCAATGTGACGGGTTTCAAGGCCTCTCCATACCTCAACACTCCAATGCCCATATTAGGCCTTCAATAGACCTTTGTGAGACTTGACTTGTTTTGCTATTGGCCTCCCTCGGTATTGGATACTCAGTAATGAGATGACTCTAAATGTTAAGTCTTCCTTGGGCTGATGATTACCGTCTTCAGAGTGGTTTGCTGAAAGTAAGCACTATGTAATAAGCAAAAGGAGACAGGAAGACAATGACTATTGCCTTCTTAATTATACTGTGAAGTAAAAAATAATGTACATAAATAAACAGGAAACTTTTCCTCAGGTAAATATGCTAAAAGACAGGTTTACTATTCTCCTTTATTTAGCTAAATAATGTACATAAACATATGTAAAGATTTTTCTTGACAAGATAGTTATTTCCAGAACACAGCTTTTAGAATGACTCTAACTACATCTGACAAAGTTTTAAATGAGGTAGCTTGGCATCGTGGGTAAGATATTGAATTAAGACCTGAATTAAAATCTTGTCGGTGATGTTTATTAAATGTATGACCCTGGACAAGTCACTTAATCTCTCCCTGCCTCAGTTTCTTCATATGTAAAATGAAAAGGTTGGAGTTGATGGCCACTGAAGTCTTTAGATTGAGGCCTTTCTACTCTGTTACTCTATAGTTCCATAAAACCTTGTTTTAAGTCTACTATTTACAAACCTCAGGTAAATCACTTCTCAATTCTGAGCCTCACTTTCCTCACTTGTAATATGAGGGAGTTGTACTAGGTATATATTTCAGTCCCCTCACGGTTCTATGACTCTGTGATTCAAGGAGAATTAGAGGTTGTTTAGCATGGCAGGTGTTCCCATGGAAGTCTCCTACTTGTTCTCGCAAATTTGAAAGAATTGCAGCACGAAAAAAATGTACTTTCCTGCCTTTTTGGATGTGTTCATTTGTCATCCCTAAGAGCTCTTTGCCGCTCAACTCCCCTTCTCTTTTCTGAGCCTTTGAGATAAATAAAAGTTCTTTGTAAACAGCCAAAATTGTTTACTAACTCCTTCATTTATCAGATAACCTTAATTCTCAGTCATATTGGACACTATTGAACACTATTAAACAGCTACTGTTCACAAAACCTCATTTTTATATGTTTGTGTGTGTACACAAACATATATATGTGTGTGTACACACATATACATATGTGTGTGGGCATGTGTATATATATGTATAATATTATACATATACCTATGTGTATATATATATGTACATATATACACACAGTAGTATAGAACATATCAAAACTCTTTTAAAACAAAAAGTGTAATTCTCTCTATTCATGAGGAGTTGCTTTTCATTCTTTACCTTTCTCCCCTTAATCACAAACACACAAACACATCCAACAGTTATGATGATCATACCTAGAAGCATGACTTTTAAAATGACTTTAAAGATTCTTTATATTATTGTCAATCTTTTATTTGACTACCATTATGGATGAAAAACTCTTAATTTGACATACCTGTCACTCTGTATATTTCATGGAAATCTATTTTGAAAGGAGAAATTATCTTCATCATTACTATGTATTTTCAGACTTAACATGATAAACTGGTTAACTTGAGAACCCTCATATGTTATATATCTAGTAGGGATATAAAACCAAACATTCCTTCATACTGCTGATAGGTTTTTCCTTCCCAAAATATCTGTATTTATCTTTTAACATTGCATTTAGAGAGCATTTCTTCAGAAAGGCTCTCCTTTACTGTCAAACATGTCTAGCAGGAAGCCCTTCTTCACCTCTAGTCCTGGAAAACTTTCTAGTCTAAGCAACTAATGAGAAAGTGTCACCAATTCCACAAGTATTTCAAAATGTACACATCAGAATCTGAGAAAATATTAGTCCATGGACAATGGTAAAGGTCAGCAAGTTGAGTGCTCCAAACCCGAATATACAAACCTGGGTTTTGGTAATCCTTATAACATTTGAAAAGCTGCACAGCAGCTTCCACATTAAAGCAAAGGAAATCTTTGAAAAATGGTCACTCTGTAAGGAGGGGCCTTTATTTTTATAGTGTAGACTTTTAGAAATAGTAATCATAATAATAAAAAATAGAGGTAATAACAGTTCTCATAGAAACAATTTTCAAGGCTGTGATTTTCAAGAATGTAATGGATACAGAAAATGTTGTTTTTTCAAATTCTATTACCAGGTCTTTTGTTCTTTTCTGTTAGGCTTCTACCTTATGACATTCTTCCCACTGCTTCTAAGTCTATTTTCTATTTGGTCCATTAAATTAAAGAGTTACTTATAGAGTTCTTTCTAGTTGTACCAGTTAGAAAGTTTGTGGTGAAACTGAAGGAAGAAATATTTCCCCAGACTAGCTGTTGCCAGCTAAGTCTTCAGTTTCGGTGTGAGCACTTTGAATGAAAATTATAGATAGTCTTCATAAATGTGGTATGCTAAGTCAATTAATGGATCATGTTCGAAGCATACTACTTGTAAAATTGCTCGGTTCAGCAGTAAACCAGATTAAACTGTAATTGGGGAATGCTTAACAAAATAAAAATACAGTACAACATAGATAATGTTAATTAGTGGTTTTCTATGTCAATATTTGGCCCATAGAGATCTGTTTCTGTTTGAATTTGCAACCAGTCTTAAACAAGAAAACGTTTCCAAGCATTTGAAAAGCACAATTTAGTTGGTGTATACGCGCGCACACACACACACACACACACACACACACACACACACACACATAAAATAAAGCATGATATAAAGTACCATGCTTTAGTGTTAAGTGTGATATCAAATAGCAAGCACAACAGTGGTTTAAGGGAGGCACTGACCACAGTGTGCTGTGGAGGCCAAAGAAGGGTTTCACATAATAGCTGGATTTAGGCTTATGGGAGAGGAACAAAGGTTCTTGTGGTTTCACTGAGCGGAGTTTGTCTAGGGGACAGTAAAGTATACTATAATGGCCACAATGAATGGATTATTTGGAGATAGAGTTAGAGAAGTGATAGACCCTAGTTAATTACTATACATAATACTTGTTGCCCTCAAGGGAGGAGGTAGGGACATTCAGACAGTGTCAGCCCTAAATAGTTGAAAGATATCCAAGAATTCTGCCAGACTCTTTGCTGATTTGCTAAGCCTTATCTGATTTACTCAAGAACAGTGTATTTATAAGAGACTGGAATTCCTTTTGTCCAAATTAGTGTGAAGTCCAAAGGTCCTAATATCTATGAGGCCCCACATGGTCCTTATATATCTGGATAGTTCACCTTTTTTGGAACCGGTCATATGTCTGGGGCAGACATGGATAGAGCTGCCATTTAGCATAATAACAACACAAGCATTACTGAAGTGGAGTACTATTCTAGAATCAGAAGTGTATTTTAGTCATTTGGGGAAGTATTTTCAAATTGCTTTCTAGATTGCAATTCACATACAGTACTACCAACAGTAAAGCTATATTTCTGCAGCTTCTCCAACACTGTTTCTATCTTTTGTCACATTTCCTAATTTGTTGAATGGCAGTTAAAACCTCAACTTTGTTTTTATTTACTTTTTTCACTATTAGTGATGAAGAATAATCTTGCATATAATTATTAATATCTTATATATTTTTATAACTATTCAAATTCTCAGACCACTTAACCATTGAGGAATAGTGCTTTGACAAATATTTTTAAATTGATATGCAGACTTATATACAGATATACATATATGCATACATATACATGTATAAGGTATATGAGATGTTCATAAACTAGCACCTCTGGTGTGAGGGCTTGCTGAGCCCTTTTCAGGTTTGCTTATCTACCTTTGGTGTCCATCTGATTCATTTAACTCTCTCCTGTAGCTTCAAGGAGCTATAGCATGTGCAACAGCCACATCCTAGTAAGCCATCTTTGCAGATGGGCTAAACCAGGTTGAGTGTAACTGACAGGCCTCAAACCTATTGGTGAGTTAGGAGGGTGCCTACCCCAAGCCTAAAGTGAAGATTTCCGCTGGTGGAATGGGTGGAGGAAAACAACTTGTTCCAATGTCCATGAAGGTGGCTGAAGAAGGTTGGATCAGAAAAGAGCTTGGTCAGACATCAAAGATGCCAAGGTCATCCACTGAATTCTGAAACATCACCAGTCTATTTGACTTTTGTCCTACCACTGGACTTCAATAACTCGGGAAAAAGAGAGTGAGACTAATGACTTGGTGCAACACTCTTTCACTTAAATACTATTCGTGCACTAGTCAAAAGACATCACCTTGTGATATTACTGGTCCACTTTGAAAACAAAAGATAAATAACAGCAACAACAACATATATTAGACCATTTTAGAGAAATTTGATGTGAAGATTTCTCTTTCCTGATCAATAACTTTACTTATCTAAGTTGCATTAATTTTGTTTATGCAAAAAATAATTTCAGGTAATGAAAATTATCTTTTTCTTTTGTTATCACTTCTATCCCTTGTTTGGTCAAAAACTCTTCCCTGACCCATACCTATGAAAAGTACCTAAACTTGTTCTTTTCAATTTTTTTATGATGTGAATTTTAATATTTAGGTTATAATTCAATTTTGAATGTATTGAGACATACAATCACTTTGATCTTTTTTATACATTGTGAATTTTTTGGATTACATATGTGATTTCATCTGTTTAAGGAACCACCTGAAACCCTACCATGAGCAGCTTCCTTTACTAATGTAGATTGGCACCCTCTCTGCAATTTATATTCTTAAAGAATTGTTGGGAGGATTGATGGGTGAAGTTGTTTGACATATAGTATGTTGCAGAGATGGCACTTGAACCTGGGTCTTCCTGACTCAGTGTTACCAGTTCTTTATTATTCTAGGTTGGTTCTTGACCTGATTATTTTTAAGGCTATTAATTCCAAAAGCAAAGGAAATAGATAAAAGATCGACATTGCTAACGGTAAATAAGTTATGGCATTTTACTCAGAAAGGAAAACTGGCTTTATGAAATAGCATGAAGGATATTATCTGGGTGATGTATGATGGAAAAAGATGTGGTCCAATTATGTTGCAGGTGCAAGTATTAATCTGTGGGTGGTTTGTGTACTCCATTGTTATCCACACAATGTCAGGAGAGATAAAAAAAAAGGCTAGCAGCACATTGGATGCATTCTTGGTAGAGGACACAGACAGCTCTCTAGCAGGATGAAAAGGTTTGGAAAAGCTATGACTTATGTGCATTGTTGAAAGAGTAGCCATGTCAATGAGATAACATACACTTCTACCAAGGTATTTCAGTAATTAGAATCTAGAGTACTATGTAATGGAGTGATCAAGCAAATTTTCTTAATGACCTGTAAATCAATATGTGTGTGTGTGTGTGTGTGTGTGTGTGAAATGGTTGATGAAACTAGGGAGGCTTGGCTTGGAGAAGAGAAGGCTCAATCTGGAGGTGAGAATTATCTTTAAATATTTGAATGACTGTTATGTAGAGGATTCATTAAAATACATCTTCATAGATCTGACAATAGAACTCTGACCAATGGGTCAGAGAGGTTGATTTTTGAGTCAACATAAAAGAACAAAATTCTTAATGAGGAGAACTGCCTAAAACTGAAATGAGTTGTCCTGTAAGACAGTGAGTTGAAACATAATTTAGGCAACCATATGTTGTCTTACCTTGGTTGTAAGATTGACCTTGATGACTAGTTGTTTCCCTTCTGACCTACAGATTCCATGGCTGTAAAATTCTGTAAGTCATTTAATCTTACTGGATCTCAGCTTTCTTATCAGTGAAATGAGGGGATTAAATGAGAGGATCTCTAAGGACTTGCCTGGCTCTAAAATTCTATGTTCCTATGATTTTTTAAACATAATAATAGCTGACATTTGTACCACGCTTTAAAATTTACAGAACACTTTATACGTATTGTCTCATTTGACCCTCTGTGACACCATTTTGCAGAGTTCTATAATATGACTTTAATCAGCCATTGATCATGTGCTCCATAATTAGCATACAAAATGCCAAAGCAAATGCAAATATGCCCATGTGTCTCAAAGGAAATTTCAAAGCTTTCAAAAACCTCTAAGCCTTAACATGAAAAGAGGCTGTGGAAATAAGAAGATACCATTAAAAAGATGAAGAAATATTATTTACATAAATTCTTTGAACTTTCCATTCCAATTCCTCATGCTGGTACAAAGATGACTCTGGGTTCTTAAAGGACAGGGGAATAGTTGCTATGGAAGATTTGACCAACAAGAAAAAACAGTCAAATACTGTCCTGGAAACAGATTATGTGATTGACAACTGAGGACCAAGAAAGCTAACTTTTGAAAGACATTACCAGATGGTTGATGCATGATCTTGTTTTTGTTTTTCATCATAACAACTCATGAAGCATCCCAGTAAGGAATGAGGTCTTGTAATCTTCACTGGTGTCTACAACTAGGAAATAATGGAATTTTGGATATATTGAAGGAGCCTGGCATAATGAAACAAATATTAGATTTGGAGTTAAAAAAGAAAGGCTTGCATCCCAGCTCAGTAATTACTACCTGTATAACCTTATGAATGTTACTTTACTTATCTCTAAGTTTCTTCATTTGTAAAGTGAAGAAGTCAGATTAGAACATCTCTAATGTCCCTTTCAGAGTTTGATCCTGTATGGAAGGTTTTTACCAATGTTGACTGAGCTATATAAATATATCAGTACTATTAATAATCAATCAACACTATGTAGAAAGGAACCAAGTTCCACTTCATTTTGTTCTAATCAGACAAAGGTAACATGATCATCTATTTGGTGAAACCTGGAAAAAGACAAGAGGAAAGAATCTCCTTTTTTTTCTTAATGAATTCTTAAATAATGAATGAGGCTTACTTTATTTTTATAGCATTTTATTCTTTTTCCCCAGTTACATGTCAAGAAAATTTTTAGCATTCATTTTTACAAGATTTTGAGTTCCAAATTTTTCTCTCCTTCTCTCCCTTCCCCTCCTCTGAAAATGATAGGCAGTTTGATATCATTTATGCACATGTTATCATGTACAAATATTTCTATATTAGTCACAGTTATGAAAGGAGAAACAGGAAAAAAACACAAAAAAAGAACAAAGTTAGTGAAAAATGCTCTGATTCAGAGTCTATCAGTTCTTTATCTGGATATGGATAGCATTTTCCTTCCTAAGTCTTTTGTACTCATCTTAGATGATTGTGTTGCTGAGAAGAGTTGAGTCATTCATAGTTGATCATCATACAATGTTACTGATACTGTGTACAAGAGTTTCCTGGCTCTGCTCATTTCACTTTGTATCAGTCTGTACAAGTCTTTCTAAGATTTTCTGAAATCTGTCTGTTTATCATTTATTATTGCACAGTAGCATTTAATTGCATTCATATGTCATTGCTCAGTTGATGGGCATCCTTTCAATTTCCAATTCTTTGCCACCACAAAAATTGAGCTACTATAAATATTTTTGTACATGTGGGTCCTTTTACCTTTGTTATGATCTCTTTGATATACAGACCTAGTAATGGTATTTCTGGATCTAAGGATATGCACAGTTTGGTTGCCCTTTGGGCATAGTTCCAAATTGCTTTCCAGAATGTTTAGATGAGTTCACAACTCCACCAACAATGCATCAGTTTCCCATTTTTCCCACATCTTCTCGAACATTTGTCATTTCCCTTTTTTGTCATATTAGCCAATATGATAGGTGTGAGGTGGTATCTCAGAATTGTTTCAATTTGCATTAATCTGATCAAAAGTGAATTAGAACATTTCTTCATATACCTATAGAAAGCTTTGATGTCTTCATCTGAAAACTACCTATTCAAAACCTTTGACTATTTATCAATTGGTGAATGGCTTTTTTCTAGCTCTATAAAATATTTTTTTTTTGTAGTTTGATTGGTATGACACTAAATAAGTAAGAATTTAGGCAGAATTCTCATTTTCATTATATTAGCTTGACTTTTCCATGATCAATCAATATTTTTGTAATTGTTTAGATATGAATTTATTTCTGTGAAAAGTGTTCATACAATTGTATTCATATAGTTTCTGGGTTTGTCTTGGTAGGTAGACTCTTAAGTATTTTATGTTGTTTACCATTATTTTAAATGGAATTTCTCTTTCTATCTTTTGCTGCTGGGTTTTAGTGGTGATATAAAGAAATGCTGGTGATTTATGGGGGTTTATCTTATATTGTACAACTTTGCCAAAGTTGTTAATTATTTCAAGTAATTTTTTAGTTGATGCTCTAGGGTTCTCTAAATATACCATAATGTTTTCTGCAAAGAGTGATAGTTTTGTTTTCTCATTGCCTATTCTAATTCCTTCAATTTCTTTTTTCTTCTCTTATAGCAATATAGCTAACATTTCCAGTACTATACTGAATAATAGTGGTGATAATGGGCATCTTTGCTTCACCCCTGATTATGCTGGAAATGCTTCTCACTTATCCCCATTACAGATAATGCTTGCTGATCATTTATATGCATACTGCTTATCATTTTAAGGAATACACCCTTTATTCCTATGTTATTTATTGTTTTTAATAAGAATGAGTGCTGTATTTTGTCAAAAGCTTTTTCAGCATCTATTGATATGATCATATGATTTCTGTTTATTTTGTTATTGTTATGATCAATTAATGATAATTTTCCCAATATTGAACCAAGCCTGCATTCCTGGTATACATCTCACATACTCATAGTGCATAATCCTTGTGACATATTGCTGTGGTAGCCTTGCTAAGTTTTTGTTCAAAATTTTTCCATTTATATTCATTAGGGAAATTGGTCTATAGTTTTCTTTCTCTGTTTTACATTTTCTTGGTTTAGGTATCAGACCCATATTTGTGTCATAAAAGGAGTTTGGTAGAACTATTTCTTTGCATATTTTTCCAAATATTTATATAGTATTGGAATTAGTTGTTCTTTAAATGTTTAGTTTTGAACTCAGCTGGACCTGGGGATTTTTTCCCTAGGTCATTCATTAATGGCTTGCTCAATTTATTTTTCTGAGATGGGATTATTTAGTCATTCTATTTCCTAATCTGTTAATGCAAGTAGTTCATATTTTGTAAATTTTCATCCATTTTGCTCAGATAGGCATATAATTGGGCATAATATTTTCTAATGATTGCTTTAATTTCTTTTTCATTAGTGGTGATTTCTTCCATTTCATTTTTGATACTATTTTGATTTTGGTTTTCTTCTTTCTTTTTTTAAAATCAAATTAATGAATGACTATCTATCTTATTGTTTTTTTTTCATGAAACTGGCTCCTAGATTTATTGATTAGCTCAATAGTTCATATTTTTATTTTCAATCTTATTAATCTCACCTTTGACTTTCAGAATTTCCAATTTGTTGTTCAATTGGGGATTTTTAATTTATTTTTTTCTAGATTTCTTAGTTGCATGCCCAATTCACTGATTTGTTCTTTTTCCATTGTTGTTGAAGTAATAAATTACAGAAATAAATTTTCCCCAAAGTGCTGCTTTGGCTGCATCCCATAAGTTTGATATATTGTCTCATTGTTGTCATTCTCTTTGATGAAGTTATTGATTGTTTCTATGATTTATTCTTTGTCCACTTATTCTTTAGTATCAGAATATTTAGTTTCCAATTAGTTTTAATCAATATTTCCATTGTCCTTTGCTGAATATACAAATGTTCAAAAACAATACATTTATAATTTCTGCCTTTTTGCAAATGATTTTGAGGTTTTTATGCCCTACTTCATGTTCATTTTTTGTGTAAGTGCCATGTGCTATTGAGAAAATAAAAGTATATTACTTTCTGCTCCCAATCAGTTTTCTACAAAGATCTGTCACATCTAACTTTTCTAATATTCTATTTATCTCCTTAGTTTCTTTCTTGTTTTTTTTTTAATTTATTGAGTTCTGAGAAAGAACAGTTGAGGTAACCCACTAGTATAGTTTTGCTGTCTATTTCTTTCTATAACACTTAATTTCTCCTTTAAGAATTTAGATGCTATACCACTAGGTGTATATATGTTTAGTATTGATATTGTCTATTTTGCATGTTATAGTTTTCTTCCCTATCTCTTTTAATTAGGTTAATTTTTGCTTTTACTTTGTTTGAGATTAGGATTAGTACTCTGGCTTTTTTTTTTTTTTTTTACTTCAACTGAAGCATAATAGATTTTGGTCCAGTCCCTTAACATTACTCTGTGTGTGTCTCTCTGCTTCAAGTGTGTTTCTTGTAAACAATGTATTGTAGGATTCCAATTTTTGATACATTCTGCTTTCCCTTCCATTTTATGGGAGAATTCATCCCATTCACATTCATAGTTATGATTATTAATTGTGTATTTCTCTCCATCCTGTTCTACCTCATGTTTGTCCTCTCTCTCCTTTCACTCTTTCCCTCCTCACCAGTGTTTTTCTTCTGTCTACCACTTCCCCTGATCTGCTTACCCTTCTGTCAGTCTCAACCCCACCTCACTTATTTGATCTCCCTTTCTACTTCCCTGTTGGGTAAGATAGATTTCTATATTTGACTGATTGTTTATATGATTCCCTCTTTGAGTGAATACTGATGAGAATAAGGTTCAAGCAGTGCTTATCTACCATCCTCTTATCTTTCCTTTCACTGTAATAGGTATTATTGCCTCTTCATGTGAAATAATTTATCCTATTCTACCTCTCTCTTCCTTCTTTTTAAAATTGTTTTAAGTTAATTTATTGTTAGTTTTCAACAATCACTTCCATATGCTTTTGAGTTTTAAATATTTCTCCCCCACCCTCCACCCTCCCTGCCCAAGGTGGTGTGCAATCTGATACAGGCTCTCCATATACATTCCTATTAAATGTATATTCACATTAGTCATGTTGTAAGGAAGAATTAGAAACAATAGGAGGAACTACAGGAAAGAGGAAACAACAAAACAGAAGAAAAAAAAGAGCAAATAGTATGCTTCAATCTGCATTCAAAATCCATAGTTTCTTCTCTGGATGTGGATAGCATTTTCCATCATGACACTTTTGGAGATGTTTGCATTGCTGTGAAGAGTTAAGTCTATCAATTTAGTCATCACACAATGTGGCTGTTACTATGTACAATGTTCTCGTGTTTCTGCTCACTTCACTCAGCATCAGTCCATACAGTTCTTTTCAGGTCTTTCTGAAGTCAGCCTGTTCATAATTTCTTACAGCACAATAGTATTCCATTACATTCATATACTACAACTTGTTCAGCCATTCCCTAATTGATGGGCATCCCCTCAATTTCTAATTCTTTACCACTACACAAAAAGCTACTATAAATATCTTTTACATGTGGATCACTATCCCATTTTTACTATCTCTTTAAGATATATCCCTAGAAGTGCTTTTGCTGGGTCAAAGGGTATGCACATTTTTATAGCCCTTTGGGGATAGTTCCAAAGTGCTCTCCAAAGTAGTTGGATCAGTTCACAACTCCACTAACAATGCATTAGTGTTCCAATTTTACCATATCTTCTCCAACATTTATCATTTTCCTGTTTTGTCATTTTGGCCAATCTGATAGGTGTGATGTATTACCTTAGAGTTGTTTTGATTTGCATTTCTCTAATCAATAGTGATTTAGAACATTTTTTTCATATGACTATGGATGGCTTTAATTTCTTCCTCTGAGAACTGCCTGTTCATATCCTTTGACCATTTCTCAATTGGGGAATGACTTGTATTCTTATAAATTTGACTTAATTCTCTATACATTTTAGATATGAGGCCCTTATCAGAGAGACTGGTTGTAAACATTCTCTCTCAGTTTTCTGCTTCCCTCCTAATCTTGGTTGCATTGGCTTTGTTTGTGCTAAAACTTTTCAATTTGATATAATCAAAATTATCTATTTCACATTTCATAATATGCTCTATCTTCTGTTTGGTCATAAATTCTTCTGTTCTCCATAAATATAACAGGTGAACTATTCCTTGCTCTCTCAGTTTGCTTATAGTATCAGCCTTTATATCTAAATTATGAATGCATTTTGACTTTATTTTGGTATATGGTATAAGATTTTGGTCTATGCCTAGTTTCTGCCATATTCTTTTCCAATTTTCCCAGCAGTTTTTGTCATAGTCTTTGGGTTTATCAAATAGTAGATTACTATAGTCATTAACTACTGTGTCTTGCATACCTAACCTATTCTCCTGATCCACCACTCTATTTCTTAGCCAGTACCAAGAAGCTTTGGTGATTGCTGCTTTATAACACAATTTAAGATCTAGAACAGTTAGGCCACCTTCCCATGCATTTATTTTCATCAGTTCCCTCGATATACTGGACCTTTTGTTATTCCAAATGAATCTTGTCATTATTTTTTTTTTTTGCTCTATAAAATAATTTTTGGTAGTTTGATTGGTATGGCACTAAATAAGTAAATTAGCTTGGGATAGAATTAACATTTAAATTATATTAGCTCAGCTTACATATGAGGAACTGATGTTTTTTCCAATTACTTAGATCTGACTTCATTTTTGTGAAAAGTGTTTTGTAATTGTGTTCATATAGTTCCTAGATTTGTTTATCAGGTAGACTCCCAAACATTTTATAATGTCTACAGTAACTTTAAATAAAATTTCTCTTTCTATCTCTTGCTGTTGGGCTTTATTGGTAATATATAGAAATGCCAATGATTTCTGTGGATTTATTTTATAGCCTGCAACTTTGCTAAAGTTGTTTATTATTTCAAGTAGTTTTTTTACTTGATTCTCTATGATTATCTAAATATAACATCATATTATCTGCAAATAATGATAGCTTTGTTTCTTCTTCGCCTATTGTAATACCTTTAATTTCTTTTTCTTCTCTTATTGCTAAAGCTAACATTTCCAATATGATATTGAACAACAGTGGTGATAACAGACATCCCCTTCCCCCCATTTTCCTGTAGGATAAAATAAATTCCCACACCCAATTGAGTAAGCCAAATACAATGAGAATAAGATTCATTTATTTGGTCTCACCTTCCCCCATTTCCCCTGATTGTGTTTCCACAACACATGAATTATTTCTTTCTGGCTGCTTGCAATATTTTCTCCTTGACCTGGGAACTCTGGAATTTGCCTACAATATTCCTAGGAGTTTTCTGTTGGGGATCTCTTTCAGGAGGTGATTGGTACATTCTTTCAATTTCTATTTTGCCTTCTGGTTCTAAAATATCAGAGCAGTTTTCCTTGATAATTTCTTGAAAGATGATGTCTAGGCTCTTTTTTTTTTTTTATCATGGCTTTCAGATAGTCCAATAATTTTAAAATTCTCTCTCCTGGGTATATTTTCCAGGTCAGTTGTTTTTCCAATGAGATATTTCATATTTTTCATTCTTTTTTTTCATTCTTTTGGTTTTGTTTTATAGTGTCTTGATTTCTCATAAAGTTACTAGCTTCCAATTTCTCCATTCTAATTTTTAAGGAAGCATTTTCTTCAGTAAGCTTTTGGGCTTCCTTTTCCATCTGGCCAATTCTGCTTTTTAAGGCATTCTTCTCCTCATTGGCTTTTTGGACCTCTTTTGCCATTTGGGTTAGGCTAGTTTTTAAGGTGTTATTTTCTTCAGTATTTTTTTGAATCTCCTTTAGCAAGCTGTTGCCTTATTTTTCATGATTTTCTTGCATCACTCTCATTTCTTTTCCCAGTTTTTCCTCTGCTTCTCTTACTTGCTTCTCAAAATGCTTTCTGAGCTCTTCCATGGCCTAAGACCAATTCACATTTTTCTTGGAGGCTTTGGATGTAGGTGCTTTGACTTTGTTGTCTTCTTCTGGTTGCATGTTTTGATCTTTTTTGTTACCAAAGAAAGATTCTTTTTTTGTGAAGTTTGCTCATGATCCCGTGAGTTATAAACTCTTTGTTAAGGTAGGGATCTGCTTCCAGTGTGGAGAATGCATGATCCCAAACTTTGGGGGTTTTGTGCAGCTGTTTTCAGAGGTACTTCTAGGGACCTGTAAATTTTCATTTCTTCCAAGGGGGTATGATAAAGGGCTAGGTGTTTACTCTTTTCCTGGCCTGTGCTCTGGTCTATGAATGACCACAAGCACTCTTTTCTGCCTTGGAACTATGAGGAAAATTCCCTCTCCACCGCCACTACAAGCTCCACCATGCCAATGCTCCTTGCCCCAGGACTGCCACCCAGAGCTGTTACCCAGATCCAACCACAGGCAAATTAAAAGAATCCTGCCTCAGCACCAGCAAAGAGATCCCTGCAATCCCCCTCTGATCAGCCACTTGATCCCTCCTCAGTCTGTGGGCCAAGAGCTCTGAAAGTAGTTACCTCCCCTGTTGTGCAGAGACTGCAGCCAGACTGAGCTCCCTTCTCACTCTGGTCACAGACTTTTCCTATCAAGCTTCTAAGTTCTCTTTGGCGTTTGTGAGTTGAGAAATCAGGAAACTACCACAGTTGCCTGTGATTCAGTGCTCTGAGGCCTACTCCAGGTTCACTGAGGCCTGTTTTGCCTGTGCACCCAGGCTGAACTGTGTTCCTCTCCCTACCTGGTGTGATAATCTTTCCAATCAACCATCCAGGTTGTCTTGGGATGCAAATTTGTTTCACTCTGTCTTTTTGTGGGTTCTGTTGCTTTAGAATTTGTTTAGAGCTATTTTTTTTTTTTTTGGTATTTGGAGGGGTTTGAGGGAGAGCTCAAGCAAGTCACTGCTTTTACTCCACCCCCTCTAAAGGCATTTTTACAGGTATTTGGAGGGGTTTGGGGGAGAGCTCCGACAAGTCACTCTTTTTATTCCACCATCTTGGCTCCACCCCCCCCACCCCCAGCCCATAAACGTTTTGACATTGTTGTCCTTTTCTGAGTTTGTGACTTGGTCTTCCCTGTTACCACAATAACTTTCTATGGTCAGGTTCCTTTTCTGTTGTTTTTTGCTCAATTTTTGGGGGCCTTTTTGCTTTCTTTTAAATTTGATCTCTTTCTCTAGGGTGGAAGAGGCTTTGTGTCAAGTTTCTTGTGCCAGTGGCTGCAGGCCCTGACAGTTTACCTGGTGCTATGCTGATATTCCCCTGAGGCCCACAGGGGACCCTCATGTTTGGTGTTGTGTTCAGGGCATTGGTTGGGGGATGGCTGGCACTGCTGGAGTCCATAGATATCTGGCAGCTTACCTGCTGCTGAGCTGCAGTCCTAGTGGTGGGGTCTGATGTGTGCTTAGGCCTGGTAGGTTTTTTCTGTTTTTCTCTGGACCTATACTGAAGCCCATGAATGTCTGGCCACTGGATGATGCCTGTTTACCTGGGGATACACTGAACCACATGGAATTCTGGCCTACTTTCTTTTCATGCTGGAGGATGCCTATTTGCCTGAGGCCATGCTGAAGCAAATGGTGGTTCTTGGAGCTGGAGTCTGCTGGCTCCCCTGACTGTACTAAGGCACATGGGTGATCAGGGTGTCAGTGTTTGCTTGCTCCACCACACTGGGGCTCAGGATCTCTCACTGATTTGCTGAGGTGAGGTTGCTGGGATGCTTCCTGTCCTAGACTACATTCCCCTTGTACTCAAGTGAGATGGGTCTTTCTTGCCTATCCTCTAAGTTTCATGGGCTAACAGACTGCTCCACCCCACTTTCTGTTGGATCCACTGTTCTGGATCTGGGGTGCTATTTTATGGTTGTTTGAGGGTGAATACAGGACAGCAATAGCAATTTACTGCTTCCTTAGCCATCTGGGCTCCCGGAGGCCCTAGGATCATTTGTATACACATTCATCATCCTAATTGGAGAAAGAGATGGGTATACTTTGAATTCACTTAGAAATCAATTTCTGTACCAATCTAAGCAAATATATACTTAGAAAAAGGCAGAGTAGCCCAGGATAAATCACAAGAAAGTTACTCAAGAATCTATTGTCAGCCAGATTCCACTCCCCCACCACCCCATGGAAGCTTCTGCTTTTATAAGATTTTCTTTATTTCACTGGCAACTCTTAAATAAATATAAGAAAGTCTTCCCAAGGGACCTGATTATTACCCTGTGGTAGGTGATGCTTCCAGATTATGCCTGGCAAAGACCCTCCTTTGTATACTTTTGTCCCATGAGTGTGCCTGACAAAACGTCTCATGAAATTCTCTATAGAAAATGGACTAGCTGCTAGGCTAATCTCATTAATGCTTTTTGGAGCATTAGTGGGTTTCATTTTTGTGACACTGCTGATGCTCAAGTGCATTTCTTTTTGAAATGAGTATCCACTTTACTGTCAGATCTGCAAACCAGCACATTTCCCTGCCTATGTGATGATATAACTGACAGATAGCTGTACAGCAATGTCACTTCTGGTAATTTTTCTATATAAAGGCAACTTGTAAGGTAACCCATCACCCTTTAGTACAGGAATAGCAGACACCTCATGTTCAACATATATATGAAATGCTCAGTTTTATTAAAGCCAAAAAATGAGTACCAATATCTGAGTGTATTTTATTACATATTTCTTGCTTCTCCTGACAAAAGTAGGATGGCAACAGACAGAGAGTTGTCAGAAAATGGAATGAGATGCTTCACAAAAGTGTGACACCACTTTCGCTAAAGTAGTTCAAATAGAGGGATGGCTATCTGCCATTGATGTTGTAGAGGGGTTTTTCTGTTGGACTAAATGACCTTTAGGGCTCCTTGCAATTGTAAAATTACTTGTGATTCTATTGAACTTTTATATATCACAGTTATTGTTTTATGAAAGTAGTCTGGCCTCAAACTTAGCTGTGTGACCCTGGGCAAGTTACTTAACTTCTGCTTGCCTCAATGTTTTTCTACTATAAAACAGGAATAATAATAGCCTCTAACTGTAAAATCTTAGCACAGGTACTGGCACATAGTGGGTTCTATGTAAATGTTTACTTCCTTCCCCACCTCTTTGAAGTAGTTAGAGCATTAATCATTTTGATTCTGCTCACTTTGTTCTTCATCAATCCATACAAGTCTTCCTAGGATTCTCTGAAATCATTCCTTTAATCATTTATTATAGCACAATTGTATTCTATTTATATGCATTTATTTTTACCCATGTTATAAACTTTGCTCTAAAGTATAACTAGTTGAATTTCTCAGTTAATAAAAAGAGTGACCATATAACTTAAAATAGTGATTATCCCTAAATAATATATTTTAACATAAATAAAAGAGGTTGAAGTTATCTTATGAAGCATGGCTCAGAAGGATATTGCTGTTTTGGGGGATTTAGTGAACTTTATGCCTTCAAAATTCACAATTGACTTTTTACTGTTGATTACCATCCACCTTTGGCTTTGGTCTTTTTGGAGATGCTTGCCATGTCAGAATGTTACAAATAGAGAAATTCATCTCATAACTTTTGTGTCATATTTAAGAGATATAATTATTGAGATGTACCAAGCAGTATTTGGTGATGAATGTGGTGTTGAGTGAATTTCCTAAATGCAGATTGGGCTGTTTATACCAAAAAACTGGCCTAATATTAAAAATATATTTAATCTTGGGTACCACTATGTCACCGCACTAAATGCAATGATGAAAATGAATGTCTCCTGTACAACGACAAAGGGCAATGTTTTAGAACTCTGAAAGAGACTTTACAATCAAAGAAATGTGAGAAAGTGAATAGTCCATGGAATAATAACTTTTGTATGCTTCAAATCCCAGTTCTTTGCAGGCTTAAAGAGTATTGTGTCATTGTTTTTCCCTCTCCTTTTTCCCATTTGTCTTTTTCATATTTTTTCTCTTTAGACTGTAATATCTTTTATTATTTGCTATGCTCTGAATAACTAGGAAGCATTCAACTACTCCATTAATGACTTTACACGTGATATGGCTAGCTAATAGTTTCATTGTAGAAACAGGACTTAAGTTCAAATTCCATTGAGAAAAAAAAAAGAGAAGGAAGGGGAGTAGGAGAAGGAAAAGGAAAAGGAAGAATTAGAAAGAGGAGGAAGAGGAGAAGAAAAAGCAGTAGCAGCAGCAGCAGCAGAAGAAAAAGAAGAAGAAGAAAAAGGAGAAGAAGAAGAAAAAGGAGGAGAAGGAGGAAGAGGAAGAGGAGGAAGAGAAGCAGAAAAAGAATAAAAAGAAGATGATGATGATATGATGGTGATGAAGAAAATGATGATTTTTTTTTCCTAACAGGACTTTGAAACAGATTCTTAGAAATCCCTATTGTCAAGTTGTGTTGTATTATATATTCTAGTTAAATTTAGGTTATGGTTTGTCTCTAATGAAAACACAATTATTTTCTTTCCATTTTTCATAAATATAAACTATTTTATATCACTTCTGTGGGAAATGCTTACTTGAAAGAAGTTGGCCCCTCATTGTTAAGTTAAAGTTTTAAGGAGTTCTCTCAAGTTCAGAGAGGTTGATGACTAGACCATGGATAACATCAGAAAGTCAGAAATAGGATTTGAACTGGGCCTTCTTACCATTTCCAGGTGAAAATCTACTATTGTACTAAACTACCTGTCAGATATTTGAAGCTACAATTAACATGTGGCAAGCATTGACCATATTATCATTATTTCAATAGCATTATGAATTCTGTGTTTAGCATGCTTGCATAATAACTGAAGAGCAAGGGGCGGGGGGGGGAGAGAGAGAGAGAGAGAGAGAGAGAGAGAGAGAGAGAGATTGCGAAATGATTAAAATTGGTTTATATATCCATGCCAAATAAGACCAAATTAAAGATTTTTTTTCCACATTGTTTTGATATAAGTAATTTTCTAACACTTTTGGAAGGTATATATTCATACTTTGGCAGAATTTCATAACTTTCATAAGTCAGTCTTTATTTTTTGTTTGTTTTTTTGGTGAGGCAATCGGGGTTAAGTGACTTGCCCAGGGTCACACAGCTAGTAAGTATCATGTGTCCAAGGCTGGATTTGAACTCAGGTCCTTCTGACTCCAGGGCTGGTGCTCTATCCACTACACCACCTAGCTGCCCCCATAACTCAGTCATTTGAACCCATAACCTCTATCAAAGTGCAGATTTCCCTTGTTTTAAAAAATAGGTTTATTCTAACAAAGTTGGCTATGAAACAAATGTTTTTTGTTCCCCACTGACTTCTACTATAAAATCAACATTCTTTACTATGGGGGAAACAATCTCCCTACAGACTGAATTTCAGAGTTTTCCTGAGGAATAAATTCATGGTTGCCAATACCTCAGCATGACAGAAGCTTGAGTAACTTTGCAACATATAACCAGAAAGCTCGTAGAATTTTAAAACCAGAAGAAAAGTAAAATAAAAAATCTCATTCAATTACCTTATTTTCTAGATGGTGTTAAGTGACTTGTCATCTCTCAGTTTCAGTTTCCCCATCTGTTAAATGGAGATAATAATATATATCTCACATAGTTATTTTGGGAACCAAATAAGATACAGTATGCGAAAGGTTTGCAAAACTTAAAGCTCTTTATAAACATTAGCTATTATGTATTCACATGTATTAAACTGAACCTCTCCTCCTCAAGTAGAATGTAAACTCCTGAAATGCAATGACTATTTCATTCTTGTCTTCATAAACCCTATACATGGTGTAGGACCTGGCATATAGTAGAATTGCAACAAATAGCTGTTAAATTTGTTGTTGAACTGGTTAGAAAGTAGCACAACTGAGATTAAAATTCACCTCTTTTCACTTCTAGTCTAGTATACTTTTAGAATTTTGGAACTCTAGGTTCAGGGAAATGTGTATAAGGAAGTAGCTATAGAATACTATTCTACTTATGTTTATAAAATAAAAATTCATGTAAAACAAGAAATTTATCAGTGGATATATAGCCATATATGCCTATGTGTAGCCATATATAAATACAAAATTATACACACACAAATAAAAATAAAGATGTATGTACTTGTGTATGTATGTATATATGTATGTATATTTTTAATCTCTGCCTGTGATTTCATTGGTATAGGAAAAAATTAGTGATGAAACTCTCCTCCCCTTACTAATATAAATTGGTACTTATTCTGCAATTTAGAGTATTAGAGTTTTGCCTAAGGGCACTAAGACACTAAGTGGTAGAAGATGATTAACTCAGTTTTCACCTTATTCAATTTATAATGCTAACAGAACATCCAGGTGAACATGTTTAATAGGCATCTTTAGAAACAGGCCTAGAATTTAGAGGGAAAAGAGTGATGAATACATATGAACATGTACAATTTGATCCCATTCTCTTAGGGCCGGATAGTTATATTGCCCCTTGAGATTCCAGAGTACTTTTTTCCCCTTTTTGTTTCCTTTCTCTGTCATTTCTCAATTGCTTACTGTTTGTACCTCCTAACCTCTATTTGTTAGAAGCCTGGTACTAAAACCATAATTCCATTAATTCACAGCATCAGGTAGCAAAAAGGGTATTTATTTCATAGATTTGCCAAGAATAAATATATAAATATACCTCTCCATAGTGTCATGGAGGAAGCACTTGCCCCTATACCACCCTAATGTCTTGGAGAATAGGCTCATAACTACTTTCACTACCTAGCAATCATTCCAACAAGTCTAGGTTTAAATATGTCACTCTTGGATGAGTACTCATTTCTCCTTTCACAGACAAGGGTAAAAAAAATCATTCCTGAAGATCTCTCCTTGTTCTTTTGGGCAATTATGCTGAATTGGCAGCAACAATTGTCATTGATCTCAGCTTCCAGGTTTGTTTAGCTCTTTCTTCTGACTAAATCAGAAAGTCAACTCTTTGCACTTAGAACAGAAAAGAATAAATAGAAAGTACAAGGAGGCCCCATTTCTTGGCAGGCAAATGACTTCAGAGGGAGAAGATGGTAGCATAGAATTTCTTCTTACAGCAATTTTTCTTACTGGATGTCATCATCCTACCAGAGAATACCTGAAGACAATGAGACAGAGGGGAAAGAAAAAGTAGCCAAAGTTGACAGACCCTGTTCAAAAACTTCCAAAGCCAACCATAGAGTTTCCTGGTCATCATGTGGTCACTTGACCAGAACTAGTAAGTGAATGTTCCAGCAGGCTCCAGCTTCTCCAAGGCACTTACTGTGCATGCTTCTCCCTAAAGTTTTTTAGCATCCTCCATGTAGAATGAAACCATCTATTCTTCATGTTTTCACATAGTAATACTGGCCCAGTTGATCTGGTAATGTGTCAGATTACTATTACAAGTAGATATGGTAGTCACTCTCATAGTGATCATTACTGAAGCTATGAAATTACATGAGATTACTAATGGAGACAATGTAGAGTGTAAGAAAAGAAGTTTGAAAATGGGAACTTGAGGGAAATCTATACTCATTAGTGTTGGAAAAGCAATGAACTAGATTATTATAAAAAAGAGAAATGGTAGTAGGAAAGACAGGTAGTAGGAAAACCAAGAAAAATATCATTATGGCAACCAAGTAGAGACAAACCGTGTCTTAAAAAAGAAGGGATTGTGGAACCATTTAAAAGCTACAGAAAGAACACTTAGGACTGAAAAAAGATAATTTGTGTCAAACAAAAGGTCATTGATATCATTATAGATAGTTTCAATAAACCAGTGGAAATGGAAGTCAGCATTCAAGTGGTTGATAGAGGTTTTTGTTTTTACTTTTTTTTTTAACCTTGAGAAAAATCTAATATATGAACCTTCTTATTAGGTCAAACTAAACTGGATAACATTCAGATGGAAACATCTTTCTTACATAAGAATTTATAATAGTACTGTTTAAATAACCGTTTGCATTAATGCATTTTCTTAGGATAGGGGTGGTGAGAGGGAAGGAAGTCTGCATTAGGATGACAACTAGTTTGGTGTAGCAGACAGTGATTTGGTTGTTATGGGTGAAAGGAAAACCTAAGTTCAAATCCTGTTTCTGACATATATTGGCTATGTGACCCTGGGGAAGTTACAACCTCTCAGTATCCCAAGTAACTCTTTAAGACTATAAGTTGCAAAGGTCATAGAAATATAAATTAATAAAGGGGTTTGTTCCCTAGGAATTTGCTGTATCAATGATATGACAAATACTGAATATATATGTGTTATATATATGCATTATGTATATGTGTGTGTATATGTGCATATATATACATATTTAAGATCTCAACTTTTTCCATATATGTATATATACACATATATACATATATATGGAAAAAGTTGAGATCTTAAATTTTGTGGGATATAGCTAAGTGGGGGGAGGAAATTGGTAGAAAGTCTATTTTTAACAAAGTTAATAGATTGGTAGTATGCATTAAATGGATTTGGAATGTATGTTAAGTCTATCTTATATTTGTCTAGAAAGATTCCACATTTACTGATTGGCTGAAAAATCAAATTCCCTCCTCTCTACTCAAAATTAGTTAGTTCTCTTTATGAGAACTAGATCTGACAAAGTGGGACAAAGTGTACAAGAGAGATAGGAGATGAGTATGCATTAAGATAGGTTGTAGGTAATTCCATAAAGGTGTTCTCTATGCCCCAAGACAAGCTTATTTGCTAATGGCTTCATCATAATCTGGCAATAGTTATAGGAAAGAAGCAAGTGTACAAGTGTATATTTATGAGAAGAATTTAGTAAACTATAACATTTGTTTGAATACATTTAGAATTGAGTTTGATTTGAGGGTGTATATTGACCCTCTCCCTCAATTAAACTCACACTAATAGTGAAGAAAGCTGTACCTAATCCTTAAATCAAAAAGTATCCAAATTGTTTTTGCCCCAGGATTCATAAATGTAGAGGCAGAGTGGTGGTAGGAAAATCTAGTACATTAAAATATTATTTAGTTTATAACATGATAAAGTTTAGTAATTTATCTTCTGTGCAAATAAGTTACATTTGTAACAGTGAAAAATCAAGGCAATCTAGCAATATGATTTCTCATTGGTCTTGAAAATGTATGCTTTGAAACTCACTGCAATTTCTCTTCTACAAATTCTTTCTGGTACTTTATTTTTCACATTTAATATTATATGCCTAGGGGATGTGGATGTGAATATAAAATAACACTTTCGTGAAAAAAAAAGATGGTTATAACAGTGAAATTGGTTACCAATAAATGTTCCATTTATTGGGTTCTAATAGAAGTATGCCGGCTTTTGTGTATTCATCTTTTTGGGACTTCACACATCTCTTTTAATTTTCTTTAAATATAGACAACCTCTGAAAATGTTTTTGCAGATGTTATTTCTCTATATGGAAGGTACACATTGGCAAGGTATCTTTTGTTTCAGTAGGTTGTTTCCTCCAAAGTACCCTGGAGAAATAGATCTTGCTTTTCCACAAAGCAGCCAAATTTGTATTTAAAAATGTTATTCCAAATACAAGGGCATTTTCTAAAAAAATTCATTTAACTATAACCTTTGACTCACTTTACTTGTTGAAATTATGTTGCTTAGTTTTCTGATTTATTTAAAGAATAACAAATAAATAACATATTATTTTTGCTCTCCTCTTTCTCCAATCACTCCTTTGGAGAGCTCATTCATTCTTTTGGCTTCAACTATCATCTGTCTGCTGTATATTACCAAATTTATATATCTAGACTTCTCTTTTCACCCCAGCTTGTAGTCTTACTTTTCCTCGCTTCCCCAACCTCTCAAACAAACTTTATTTAAAAGCTCACAAAAACCACTACAACATACCTAAGACTTAGACTGTATTTTTTAATGTTTGTGGAATAGCACAAACTATGATTTTAAAAATTAGATCATTGAGACATTTATTCACATGTGAATTCTTATCTTTTGGGATGATTGTGTTGCTCATCTAGTGTCACCATTATTCTTTCTGATCCTAAATCTTTTATTTACCCCCTTACTATTATAGCAGATGTGCAATCCATTTATTTTTTCCTATACATAAAGATATATAATCTTATTTTAATGATATTTTGTTCCTAAAGCATGATTTCTTTTTTCAGATATGGATTTTGTTCTCCCCACTTTTTAAAACTCTATTCTCAGTAACACATTCATTCCTCTGAAATGCTCAAAGTCTTTATAAAACAAAAACCAAAACAATAGTATTTATTAAGCACATACTATGTTCCAGTGATGGTATAAGATACTGCACATATAAAAACAAAATTGAAACAGTCCCTGTTCTTGAAGAGCTTACATTCTTTGAATTTTATAAATTCTAAGAGTGGAGTATTTGTTTAAAATCTTGATAAATTATTGTTGAAATGAAAATGACTTTTATAGACTAATGTCTGTCTAAAGAATTACACTTTGGAGTGGTGATGATGTTAAATTTGAATAACTCTTGAAAAGATCCACAAAAATTCAAAAGCACTTTATGGGTTGTTTTGCTTTGTTTTCCTTATTTTGTTTGAAAGAAATAGAAGAAACACATAAACATTTTAAAACTCGAAAAAAATTGACAGCAAATTGTTTCCAAATGAAATACTCCATCTGGGTAAAAGTATTCCCATTTTCTTTTCTTTTTAAGAAAATAAATTACATTATTATGGCATTTTGTTTTTCATATCACAATCACTTCTGCATATTCCTATCTCAAATGAATAATACTCTTAACTTACAAAACAAACAAAAATGGTTAAGTGAAAACTGTACAGCATGGAAGTAAACCAACACAATATATAAAATTCTACAAGTGTGGCAGTGGAATATAGTTACAAAATGTTACACTGTTTACTACACAACATTGATCATTGCTTTTGATTTAAAATCTGTTCTGTTTTAGTATTGTTTTCATTTATATTATGAGAGTTTTATTATTTTACACTCTCGGTACTATTTTCTTTGTTCTGCATCATTTCATAAAAAAAGTTTTCCTATTTTTGATGAATTCCTCATACCATTAATCCTTAGAATAGGTTAATGTTATATTTTATTACTATACAGTACATTGTTCAACCAGTCCAATTTTGTTTTCATTTTTTTTTCCTACCACAGAAAATATTACTATTACTGTTTTTTTTTTAAATATAGGATCTTTTTGTACTTGACTTTCTTAGGCATATATGCCTAGTTGTAAGATCACTGAATCAAAGGGTATCAACAATAATCAACATTTTAAGACAATTTTAAATTGCTTTCCAGAATGGTTGACCCAAGGTGCAGTTCCACCAGCAATGTATTTGTGGGGTTTTTTTCCCTCATGCTATCAAACAGCTTCAACATGGTATGCTTGTTGAAATCCTTGGTGTGAGGTGAAAGTTCGTATTTGTTTTCATTTGCATTTCTCTTTTTATTAGTCTTTTGGTGTGTTTTTCATGTGGTGTTTTATAGTTTGCATTTCTTCTTTTGTAAATTACTCATGTCATTTGACCACTTATCTGATTTGGTATGGCATTTAATCTACTGTATTTGTGACAATTTCCTACATATTTTGGATGTCAGACTTTTATCAGAAATTGTTGGTGTAAGATCGTTTTTTCTTATGTATACTTTCTCTTCTTATTCTTGTAGAACTGATTTTTTTGTTAGGAAAACTTTTTAATTGCATATTATCAATTTTGTCTATTTCATCACTCTCTTTTATCAGATTCTTTATTGATTTTCCTGAAATAACCTGAATGATGTAAACCTCCATGCTCCTTTTTATATTAAGTGACCTTTTATATTTAGATCATTTATAACTATGGAATTTGTTATGCCTATATGTTAATCTAAATTTATACTCTCAAAATAAAAAAAATGAAATTAAAATACACTTTCTCCTTGGAAGGAAAGCTATGGCAGATATGGACAGCATACTAAAAAACAGAGGTATCACCTTGCTAATAGAAGTCTGTATAGTCAGGGTCATGGTTTTTTTTTTTGTTTGTTTGTTTTTGTTTCTGTTTTTGTTTTTGTTTTGTTTTGTTTTGTTTTGCAGTAATAATGTATGGCTATGAGAACTAGATTATGAGGAAAGTTGAGTGCCACAGAATCAACACTTTCAAATTGTTCTGGAGAAGACTTTTGAGAGTCCTCTGGATAGAAAGGAAATCAAGCTAGTTACTACTTAAAAAATTAAATCAGTAGCTCTTCTAGGGCTATGTACCAGAGAGATCATAGAAATGGACCTACATGTACAAAAATATTTATAGCAGCTTTTTTTGTGGTGGTAAAGAATTGGAAATTGAGAGGATGCCCATCAATTGGGTAATGGCTGAACAAGTTGTGGTATATGAATGTAATGGAATACTATTGTGCTATAAGAAATGATGAACAGGCAAACTTCAGAAAAACCTGGAAAGACTTGTATGGTCTGATGCTGAGTGAAATGAGCAGAACCGGGAGACTGTGTGTGATGACTAATATTGATAAACTTAACCCTTCTCAGAAATACAAGGATCTAAAACATCTCCAAAGACCTCATGGAAAATGCTATCCACATCCAAAGAAAGAACTATGGAGTTTGAATGCAGATTGAAACATAGTATTTGTTATTTTTTTTCTTCTGTTGTGTTTTGTTTCCTCTTTGTGGTATTTCCTCCTATTGGTTCTAATTCTTACCTACAACATCACTAATATGAAAATATGTTTAATAGGAATATATAT